>NW_026883199.1:0-46583 GCF_032173495.1 Musca vetustissima | reverse complement strand
GTGTTGACGGCCACTTCTGTGGGAAGCTGCTGTAGAGACTTTTATGTGGGTGCTATACAAAAATGTCCTTACCCAGTTTCGGTATTTTGAATGTCTTGGCCACAGTTTCTCATCTTCCATGATCCTGGCTTTATATTTGCATTCCGGGATCATAGAAGATGAGAAACATCTTGGCAGAAATTTTTTGAGTATAGGTCCATGACCACTTCGGTTGGAAGTTGCAACCAATAATACCGTAATTGGGTAGGAACTTTAATGTGGGTGCTATACAAAAATGTCCCTACCCAGTTTCGGTATTTTGCAGAACTTTTTCGCATTCCCACCGAAGTGTCTGCAATTTATTATTCTGGGTATTATTGTAAGTTGAGATATATTTATGCAGAAAATTTTCCAGATAAAACTAAGTTTTGGTGATAAAGATCCCTCCCCGTTTAAATATTTTGAAACTCTTGACAGCAATATCCCGCCGAAGTGTATATCATTGGGCATTTCGGGTTCTGTAGGTTCATGTATTGACATAGTCCCGATGTTCGGTATTTTTTATTTTACGCCTTGGCCGCAATTTTTATCAAATTAAATGCCAAATGTTGAGTCTACTTTCTCCGAGAGTGAACAAATCTTTGCAGAAAATTGTCTAAATTGTTCCGTATTTCAACATAGCCTCCATATATGATCCTTACAAATTTTCCGCAATCCGTGTTCTTGGGGGGTAAACAGCATATTTAGAACTTTTTCTCTAAAGGTCCATGTTTTTGAGTCCGCACCCACTATAAGATTTCCACTGTATTTTGAAGATTTTGATCGAATTTTCCGAAGAGTAAGTAATTTGGTTCATGGATGATTAAAAACATTTTTGCAGAAATTTTTCGATAAAAGACCACATTTTGGTATGGCCCCACATAAAGATCCTGGACCAATTTTCAATGTGTGTGTTTTAATGGTGATTTTTAGTAATTACCTGGACAATTTTTAGGAAGGATATGGGAATGAAGCCTTTTAAAATACAGAATTGAAACGGAACGACCTACCGCAATCCAGAATTTTTAGTGTTTGGGCTCTTGGAAAGTTGGTTGAAGTTTCCCTTTACAAGATTATGCTAAAATTGGACTAAGGATGGTCCATTTGAGGTGCAGTCGTGGTTAACATATGCATGAAGTAATCTTCGAATATTAAATTACGTGGATCGTACTATCGACTCAATTCTGAGTTCATTCAGTTCTCTAAACTTTTTTGAAAACTTTCCCAAGCTGTAAGCCCTTGTATAAATGTTTATTTCCCGGATTTGAAAAATATACAATTCTCTTTTATTTTTCATTGCAAAAATACGGCGTCATTAAGTGCACTAAGTTCTTCACTTAATTACGCAATTTAACAAATCTATTTTCCACAGCGAGATGAGATGAGATGAGCATAAACTTAAGATACAAAAACAACAACAAAAAATCTTCTGAAGTGAAGTGAAAAAAACAGTTTTTCAAAGTTGCATTCTATTAGCCACCTTAACTGTTCTTGACCTATACAAAGCTATTTTAAATATTGTACTCTGAACAGTAATTAGCGGAAAACTGACTGGATTCTACTGTATCATCAGCCCTTCTTCACAACTTCGACCCTCCAAAAAACCCCATCCGTACAAAATATCCCGTCATGTAATGCAAGTTAATTGAAAACGGAGAATGAAAGTTTAAAAATACACAACGTTTTTTTTTATTATATCGTATATACCAGATAAAGCATCCTGCATCCTATAGGTATGCAACAGTTTGTTGCAATTAAAAATAAAAATCGTTAAAAAAATCAGTGTATAATTACAGCGGAAAAAAAGAGAGAATGCAGAAAAAACGACGACGACGAAACTAATTAACATTGGTGGATAGTGAAAGTTGTTCATTAAAGTTTTTTATTTATTTACAAAGCAATGAAAAAAAATGAAATTTGTATAAAGAGCGAGTAAATTATCTACCTTAAAGTATACCATGATTTAAATTTCAATTACGACCGCTAAAAATATGCAACAATTACGCAGTAACCACAAAACACTTTACATACCCAATTAATTCTCAAGCGGTTTTGTAATACTCAAATCAAATTATTGCAATTTCCCGCCCCCCAAAAGGACGTACTTGCCGCAATTATTTCGAAACCATTAGTATAACATTTTTGCCCTTCCTTCCTTCTCAGGCAATCCCTTGAGGTGATTTCATGGCCAGGTGCTATTGAATGAATGCTAAGATTTTGTATAAAATTAAAAAATAGAAGTAGTTACTTTACAGGTTTGCGCCCAATTTGGTAGTTTGTGTTTTTAATAGCTATGAGACCTCTTTAATAGCTTTATAAGACCTCGTTTAAAACATGTGGTAAACATTACAATTTTCTTAAATCTAGAACTTTGTACTATACTATTGGCTTGTGTGCTATTAGTTTGTTCATGCTCTGAAAATATATTCCAAATTACAGTCATACTTTGACTGGCTAGAGGTCAGAAAATGTTACTAATAATCAATACAGCCCCTCTAATTACTTGTCCAGATTCCATTTACCGTAGGTTGTGTTGTGATGATCGGCTTTCGACTCGAAAAGTACAAATAATTAAGTTTTCGGTCCACTTCATGCGAAAAATTATTATCTGATCATCACTTAACAGTTTAGGCGTTGTCCTTGACCATAAGTGGAACCTCATGGAACATTTCAAAGCGATCAGGCTATATATCCGCCCTAAAGTGTGGTAATAGGTTACTAAATAATATATGAATACGTAAACACCTGTAAATATTTAAGTGTAACTCTCGCATCCGGGTACCTACGACAATATGATTGGTATCAATTTAAAGATCAACCACTCCTCTTGGATATACTATCAACTATACTATCAACTACTATGTCCTTCAGGAGTAAATATATACGCCATAGAATACAAATTTTATAATTTTTCACACAAAAATCTGGGCCAGCTAAATATTGACCGATTGACCTTTGGCCCGACCCCCATCTCCATGTGAAAATTCGCAAAGTTCGGGCCATAATTGCGGCCTCTGGAGCGACCAGAAAATTGGACAAAAATAAAGTTGTTGGTCCATTTCCTCCCCTAAATATTAACTGATCTTTATCAAAATAATAGGGGTCTTCATTGGCCAGAACCCATCCTACATGCAAAATTTCGTGAAGATTGGTCCATAACTGTGGCCTGTATCGTGTTTACAAATTATAATGGACAGACGGACGAACGGACACACATGTCTAGATCGACTCAGCTAGTCGAGATATGACGATCTGTATACTTAAAGGTGGGCCTAGGACCAATATTTCGCGGCGTTACAAACTTTTGGGGCTGCACAAAGCTATAATACCCTGACAACATAGTTGTGTACCCTGACAACATAGTTAAGTTCGGCCGATACTTTAGATACTCCTCACCATAGGAATACTGACACTTACCTGAAATGAAAATATTGGGAACATAGGAAAAAGTGGACCTACAACGACAATTCTACCAATGGATGGTTGTAATCCATAATGTACACCAAATACAAATTCTTTCTAAAATCTCAAACCACCAGAACGTTGACCGATATTGATAACGCCTGATATGGTAGAACATAAGTATAAAATCCTCAAAATACAGTAATTTAGAGGGCAAAATTATATACGACGATACTTAAAGCGGGACCAATATTGATTACATTGTGTGGTAATTAGCGAATTTTTGGTTTGGGCGAATATTAATAATTTTTTGTAGGGAGGTTTGTTACCATATACGACTACAAAATAGTAAATTACAGAGAATTCGATTGAAAAACGCGCTCAAAACCCTCTAAATATCGAAAATTAGGGTATCATATATGGGGGCCACCCAAAAAATTGGACCAACATTAATATTTTTTGGAGGAAATATTTGGTACCCTATTAGAACCCTACATACCAAATTACAGCTAATTTTATTGAAAACTTGTTTAAAATCCTTAAAATACGCACATTTTTGGGGTAACTTTTCGTTAATGATAATGTTCAGTGTGGAGATTTGGTACCCAATAAGAACACAAAGTGCCATATTAGAACCCAGCGTACCAAATTACAGCTAATTTGATTGAAAACTTTTTTAAAATCCACATATTTCCATTATTGGTAATTTTTAGGTTGCGATTTCGTATCCAATAATAACACAATGTGCTAAATTATAGCGAATTCGGTCCAAAAACGCGTTAATAGACCCCAAAATATCGAAAATTGGAACACCCTTTCGTTTAGAGGCTAAATTGATTACAAAAGACAGACGGACATCGTAATCAAGAAATAATCAAGTCCACCCCTATAACTTGATTATTTCGATAAGTTACAAACGGAAAAATTAACTTCATTTAGCATTCATACTATGGTGGAGGGTATACAAACATGGAAACATTTTTATGGAGACCACGTCAAAACAAGGACTTATTTAGATCACGGAATGTCAATTTACATCCACTTTGGTGAGCCAAAACCTACAAAATACGATGCAAAATGTGTGGGACCGTTATGTGGACGATATATTGAAACATGATTCTATTTTTGAAAGATTTTTTTTCCAGATTCGGGAATGGAAAATTATAAGCTTCGGTAAGAGAATATAGTTATAACCTTCAAAATGGAAAATTACAGCCACTATGATTGTATAAAACTTTCAAAATATTGAATATATAATAAAAGTGGTCTGCAATCATATTGTTCTCCAGGATGTCAAAGCCTCCAAAAACCATATCATTAACCTATATTTATAATTTTCTGCATAGAACATCTATATAAACTTCCATAAAACCCGGAATGCCAAATTACAAACCTTTCGGGTGAAAATCTATCTTCAATTGTGCGATCTCTATCGCCATTACAAACTGGCGGGGTTTAAAAAACGGACATGACTAAATCGACAAAGTATTACATTCTGATCATGGATATAAGCAGTTTATTGACTATGCTGCATTAGATGTTTATAACATCGGTGCAGCCAGCAAATACTGGATATGTATTTACGTAAGAGCCCGAAAGAAAATAGCAATCGACAAGATTTTAAAGAAAGAATTAAATCGAAGCAAATAGTCGCCTGTTTTTTTTCGGCAAAACTAGTCATTAGGCGCCAGTTCACTTGAAAAACGTATGACGGCCAATTCTGAGTGGTACACCATTATGTTTGTTAGCCTGAAGTCTTTGAAAGAGAAATCCATTATTTTTTGGCAAATGACTGTACTGATAGATTTCTAGTAAAGTATCGGAGATGTGACCGAAACTGACCGGCATGTTAGCAGTCGTAATATCGCCCAGGAGCTTAAAATCTACCATAAGACTGTTTTAAACCATTTACAATTGACTAGAAACGGCCAGAATTGGCCAACAGGAGAGGTGTCGTGTTCCACCAGGACAACGCTAGGCCACACACATCTACAGTGACTGGCCAGAAACTTCGGGAGCTTGGTAGGGAAGTTTCAATGCATCCGCCATAAATTGCTATTTAGGCAGTATTGTGAAAATTGACTTTTTGCAAATAGAGAGCACGACTTCTATGAGCGAGGCATTATAAAGTTACCTTTAAAAAGGCAACAAATCATACCACAAAACCGTGCATATTTGGCCCAAATCGAACATTCCGAAACATGTTAAATAAAGGACTATAGTTCATTTAAAAATAGTGGATTTATTTTTCCCCAACCTAATATTAATATTACTTCTGAGATGTTTGGTATTGGAAATGAGATATATCGGTCAATTTTTTACGGTAGCCCCCATATAGCGGTACAAAATTCGGTATTTTAAGACTTTTCTTCATTTTTCACTCTAATCAGCTATAATTGTATTTTTGTTTTCCACTGTAATAGTCCACTTTTTAGGGTTGCCCCTCTATAACGGTACATCCCAAAAGATCTATTTTTTGAGAAGTTCTTCCACATATTTTAACCAAATGGGCTGTAATTTTATAATCATTGAGTACAGTGATCATCATTGGCCTTTGTTGCAGGAGTCGGACGGGAGCGACTATATTCTCTCCCCACTTTGGATAACTATATTTTATGTCTTTAGTGCAGCATTTACAAAAAATCGTCGAAAAATTATATGGGAGCTATATCGAAATCTGAACCAATTTTCACGAATCTTAGCACGCATCATTCTAGACTAAATGCAGTACGCTATGCAAAATTTCGTGCAAATTGAAAGAAATATAGTGGCTTTAATGCATAATTTACATACAATCGGACGAAAAATATGTGGCAGCTATTTCTAAATCTGAACCGATTTCAACAAAACTTAACATACATCACGCTAGACTCAATTTTGTACGCTTTATAAATTTTAGTCTCATATCGGATAATTGAAACAAACTCACTAAATTTTTGAATTTTCAGTAAACTGATTTGACTGTTCATTATTTTTAAATAAATACACTTCTTTAAGAGTTATTATTATTTATAGAGTTTTGTGCTGTTGAAGGAATGTGTATGGAATGTTTCCAGATAATTATGATTTATGTTATTATTTTTCTTATATAATATGAATTATTTTTTACTTAAAAAGATACAATTGTATTTCTGCTAAAATTTGAATAAATCAACAACATCTTATTTGTATTCTCAATATTTACTACAGAATTATAATTTACATATCCTCGGCTTCCCAAACTTTCATTAAACTTTCAATATCTTTTGATATATTTTTAAAATCACCCTTATTTCCTTGAAAACTCAAGACCATATAAAAATCTACTTGTGGATATTTATAACAATTTAAAAAATGTTTTTGTTCTCTTTTTTCATTTCACTCATTAATTTATACAGCATCAGTTGTGTGAGCTCGCACTTAACATTACCACTGCATCTATATTCCACACGGTTGATAGATAATTTATTATAATTAGAAAAGTTTATTTAATTTAAACGAGAATTCACATGAAAACATGGCCTAGTAGTCTACTTATGGGATTTAAAGTTTAGCAAAAACAAACATACATAATTTTAATGAAGCCTCTCCATGAGGATTTAGTTTGTAGTTTTATATAAATTGATATTTATTATGAGATTTGAAAATTTAAACGGTTTTAGTTTAAGTTCAAATATTTATTTAGAGGTTATAACAAATTATATATAATTAACTATAGCTAAATCATTGAGTATCGAAAGTTATCCTTATGTAAACGATTATCCTCATGTAATAACTCAAACGATAAGAAGGAAAGGGAAGTTAAAAATTATTTTATGTTTTTGATTGAAAAAATGCTGAAATTATTTCCAAACCCAGAAAAAACTTTAATATTTATATTTTTTTTTTGTTTTTTTTTTTTATAAAAACAACAAACTGGGATTAAGCTTGACTATTTTGCAAAAACAAAATTTACAAGAAACATATTTCCAATTATATAATTTAGTAAAATTCTATATTCAAAAATTATTATAACACACTTTCACTTCAAAAATACCTACAAATAGTTTTTATTATCCAATAACAAAAAGAGTTTATTTTTTGTTTTGTTTTTGGAAATCGTTTTAAGTTCATAAAAGTTCCTACAACTTTTTGTTAACTCTTTTAGCCGTTCAAAGTAATTGCCTCCTGGTGGTGAATACTTCCTTTATTGTTATTTGTTTACAAATTTAGTTCTTACAAGTATTTAAGTAACTTTTATGCGTAGACTTTTGGTCTGGGAAGTTTTCAATAACAGTCAAAGGCAATAGGTTTTGTTTAGGAATTTTTAAAAATGTTTTCAAGAAGTTTCATAAAGAAGTAGAACAATTTTACATTTATTAAGAACATAGGTAGTTATTTATGATCATATTTGAACATATCAAGGCAAAAAATAAATTTCTATTGGAACTGAGGTGTTGTGCAAAAGACTATGCATCATGGATTGAATTAAAAAATTCGTAGTTTTTTGGTTCAAGGCCTAGAATATCATGGAGTTGAAATTAAAAAAAAATTAAAAAAGTTGAAATTAAACCAGTAAGGAAAGTAGTAAAGTCGGACGGGGCCGACTATATGATACCCTTCACCACTATGGATATATTAAACAGGACTATTAACATGAAATTGGATGAAATAAAATATGTGATATTTATCTAAATGTGAATCTACCTATTATATCCATAAGTTATATAAATCGACTTCAATCAAATATAAATAGGTTATCTGTTGGGCTATGTCTGTACTTCTAGAAAACGCAACTACGTAATTCTATGCTCAATTTTGTACGTTGTGCAAAATTTGATGTCAACCTGACTAGCATGAAGAGTTTGATGTCCAATTTACTTAAAATCGGGCGAAAATATATATTGAAGCTCTATCCAAATATATCGAAGGATATATAGGGACTTTGGTGCACCATTTACATGAAATCGGACGAAACTATATCTGAATCTGGGCCGATTTTCTCGAAACTGGGCAGACATCATTCTAGGCTCAATTCAAACTATATATGGGAGCTATATCTAAATCTGGACCGATTTTCGCGAAACTGGGCAGACATCATTCTAGCCTCAATTCAGTACGTTATGCCAAATTTCATGCAAATCGAAAGATATATAAGGACTTTGGTACACTATTTACCTTAAATCGGAGGAAGATATATACGGGAGCTATATCTAAATCTGAACCGATTTTCACGAAACTTTGCACACATCATTCTAGACTTAATTCAGTGCGCTATGCCAAATTTCGTGCAAATCGAAAGATATATAGGGACTTTGGTACGCCATTTACCAAAAATCGGCCGAAACTATATATGGGAGCTATATATAAATCTGAACCGATTTTCACGAAACTTGGCACACGTCTTTCGTGGCTCAATTCAGTACGCTATGACAAATTTCGTGCAAATCGAATGATTTTCAGAGATTTTGGCGCACCAATTACCTACAATCGGATGAAAATATATATGGGAGCTATATCTAATCTAAACCGATTTTCAAGAAACTTTGCACACATTATTATAGACGCAATTCAGTATGCCAAATTTCGTGCAAATCGAAAGATATATAGGGTCTTTGGTGCACCATTTACATAAAATCGGACGAAAATATGTATGGGAGCTATATCTAAATCTAAACCGATATTCAAGGAATTTTACACACATCGTTCTAGACTTAATTCAGTACGCTATGCCAAATTTCGTGCAAATCGAAATATATATAGGTACTTTGGTGCACCATTTACCTTAAATCGGACGAAAACATATATGGGCGCTATATCTAAATCTGAGCCGATTTTCCGGAAACTTAACACTCATCATTCTGGAAATAATTCATTACGCTATGCCAAATTTCGTGCAAATCGAACGATATATAGGGACATTGGTACACCATTTACAATAAATCGGACAAAAATATATATGGGAGCTATATCTAAATCTGGACCGATTTTTCCAAATTTCAATAACGTTCGTCCTTGGGCCAAATAAGTGACCTATGCCAAATTTCATCCAATTCGGATCATAAATGCGACCTGTAGTTTCTTTACAATTTAACATGGACAGACAGACAGACGGACGTACATGCATAAATAGACTTAAAAAGTGATTCTATGCATATCCTAAAAAGGAACCATGTGTCTATCTCGTTTCCTTTTACCTCTTACAAACATATGCACAAAGACATAATACCCTGTATCACAGTGTAGTGAAGGGTATACAAATTGAAATTAAATTTTAATCAATTGTTTTTACTATGGAGTATTTAAATTAGTTTCACATGCACTATTTAAAGTGGTCGATATTTCCAAAAATTCCATCGAATCGGGAGTAATAAACAAATTGTTCACAAAAAAATTTCCCATATAAAACTGATAATATATTCATGATTATTGTGGGTATCGAAATCCCCTTCGATTTGAAAATAGCCAGATCTTTAAAATGCATAGTATAGAGCGGCGCCATTAAATGTGGCTATGCCAAAATATAGTCCCTTAACATAAAAACCTTTGAGAACCAGCAATATCAACATACAACCACATCGGGCTTGTATATTAAAAATAGTTAAAATAGGGTGGGATCCCCATATATCATGACATGTTATAAGGATTTTTATCATTTGTAAATCCGAAATGCCAAATTACAAAAACTAGGATCTGCAAAAGAAATAAAATGGGATGGGGCCTTTATATGGGGTCAATATTAAACATATTCAGTGAAAAAATCATTCAGTCTTCACGAACCCGAGATGTCGAAAATGTGTCTAAAATCTTCAAAATATTGAAAAAGGGGTGGAACGATGGTAGAACTTCGTGTTAAAAACAGTCTGTGGATTGTTCTGTGATACGATTCAATTTATTTCAATCTTGGATAACAATGAACGCAAATGCGGATTTTCTATGCCACAGAAACTATTTGTCCTTTTGATTTTTCTATGCGATATTTATTGTTTGGCATTTATATCGAAATAATTTGGAAAATAAATATGCGAATTTTATAACAACGATACACTCTCTGAAATAAGCAAAAAAAAAAAATGGAATGGAATGGAATGGAATGCAAAACTAAACACGACTGAGTGAGTGGAAAGAACAACGGTGAACAAGAGAAACAGTTGGTCAACAAGAGAAACGGTTGCAAAACTCAAAACTTGGATGAAATATTTAAATTGGAGCAAATCGGTTCAGATTTAGTTATAGCTTCCATATATATATTTTCGTCCGATTTTGTGTAAATGGTGCACCGAAGAGCCTACGTTTATTCGATTTGCACGAAATTTGGCAGAGGTGAGTTTTGAGTGATGTATATTAAAAAAATCGGTTTTGATTTACATATATCTCCCATATATTGTTTCATCTGATTTTATATAAATGGCTCCTACCGATTTCTGAGCTTTCCTTACTGGTATTTCTTGGGATTACTTTATTTTAAAAACAATAATTTTAATATTAATTTATATGCATCATATTCATTCCCTTTTGACCTAATTATTCCAAATAATTAAACAAGAAGCCAGAAATTAACATTAACATTGATTGTAATAGCGTTGGCTTAATGTCATATTAGTTTAATGATTTCTATTGCATATCTCTAGGGATATCAAAGAATCATTTTTCGTTGCATATTGCAAATACCGTATATGAGTGTGCAACAAAAATGGATGATAATAGGACATTTCACATAATGTAATATTAACATTTTAATGTTGCTTCTATGCCAAATATAAGCTTAAGGAGTAACTGGGTCAAATTGTCAGTAAAAATTAATGCTGCAGTTAGTACATTCTGGAGTGTAATTTACAGGAATTAGTCATCATTTTGGCTTCAACTAATGACCAACTTTTAAAATCGAGACAAAAACAAAACGATATTTAATGAGACACAGTAACTGCTGATAGTAAAGAGTCTTTTAAATCCATGCCATCTATTGCATACCTTTGGGCAGGACTTTTTTTCCTTAATATATCGACGCCTCCGAACCATAGTATGCTAAGTCGACTTAGCATGTTTTAAAGTTCTTTACGTTTTTAGATACTACGGTCCTTAATTTATATTTTCTGAAATTTTGGTAATCATCGGCCAATCCAAACCAAAGTTATAAGCAAAAATGTACTTAGCATGGCCCGTAAGATATATGAAACTTTCATACTTTGAGAGCTTCTACTAAAAAACTCAATTTTCAGACTTAGCATACTTTGGTTCGGAGGCGTCGATATGTATTAACATCATGAATATGTTCTAAAGTTTTTTACGACCTATTCTACCCATGTTAAACAAAAACACGCTTTCAAATAATTTTCAAAAAATGCATTTTCTAAAATGACAGCAATTTAAATTATTAAAAACTATATTTTTTAATTTTAATTTATACCCCAGGGGGTTCATTTTCCTTTAGCTTTCAACAACAGCTATATGTCACTTTATTTTGTTTTTTTTTTTTCAACACGCACTCAATTAAATTGTCTATGCTATAAATGTGTTTCTAGATTGCATTTGCAGATTACTATAAAAATGATACATGAAAACGATTTTGCGGTTCAGAGAAAAGTTTTCAAAAAATAATTATATATTATTAAGTTGATAGACCAACATAAACATAGGCAAGTAAATAGCATACGTGACAATTTTCTAGGAGCTCATAGAGTTCCACTATATACGAGGTTTGTTAAAAATGCATTGTAAATTGCTCTGTGCGAAAAAGATGTTGAGGTATATATTAAAAATTAGGACCTGTATATTAAAAACAAATTTGCAATAGGTAAGTTTTTTTGAGTTACGGCGTGATAACTTTTAGCTGGTAACTGCAACATAAATTATATTAACCTATAGGAATTTTATAGTTTTGTTAGACATAAAAGGGTCTATTGAGGATTTGATAAAATAATCTGTCCATTGCGTGTATTGATTTTATACCCTTCACCACACTGTGATGTATTATGTCTTTATGTATATTTTTGCAAAAGGAAACAATATAGATTCATGGTTCCTTTTGAAAATATGCATAGAACCACTTTATGAGTCGATTCATGCATGTCCGTCCGTCTGTTTGTATGTCCATGCTAAATTATAAACAAGGTACAGGTCGCATTTATGATCCGAATTGGATACAATGTGGCGAAGCTCATTTAGATTGCCCAAGGACGAACCCTATTGAAATTGGGAAAATCGGTTGAGATTTAGATATAGCTAACATATATTTTCCGTTCGATTTAATGTAAGTTGTGCGCCAAAGTCCCTACATATATATTGATTTGCACGAAATTTGGCACAGCGTACTGATAGTGTAGAATGATGTTTGTTAAGTTTCATGAAAATCGGTTGAGATTTAGATATAGCTCCCATATATTTTTTTCGTCCGATTTTATGTTAATGGAGCAGAAAAGCCCAAAATTTCTTTCGATTTGCACGATATTTGGCATTGAGTATTAAATTAAGTCTAGAATAATGCGTGTTAAGTTTCGTGAAAATTAGCTCAGATTTAGATATAGCTTCCATATATATGTTCGTCCGATCCCGCTATGCACCTGCTGCTTCCCATGCCGCCAATCTTGCGTATATGTGTCAGAAGGCTGAGATGTCCTGTGAGAATACCTGTCAGTTTGCTGTTTAATTTGTGTTAATCGATAAAATTTACAGAGTTTTCTCTTCATTTGGGACTCCCCAAAATATTTCGAAGTTCTCTCCAGTACCCTCATTATTCCAAAGAATAATCGCCTTAATTCTAAAATTTTGCGTTGTTGTATGGTAGGTTAGTGCCACTTCTGGCTAGTAGATATTCTATCTCATTGGGTACCAAGCCATACTGGCACGGAATCAGTATGGCTTGGTATCCATATGACTCATATGAGACCGTGTCGCGTGAAATTAGTAATGGTGAATGTTTACTATCTGACATGATATTTATTATATTTTGACCAGATTTTAAACTTAATCAGTTAAGACACTCCTTTACAGCATGAAACTTCGCCTGTAAGATCGTATTGCTAAGTTACCCGCGAAGATCCTTCTACAGAAAAAATGTAGAAAGACTTCTGTCTATAGAATATCGTATATTTATAGTAGTCCTGCATATGACCTTCTGTGACTTAGGAAAGGAGAAGTTTGTTTAAAACCTGTAAGGAAAGTAGTAAAGTCGGGCCGACTATTTGATGCCCTTCACCACTATGAGTATATTAAACAGATGCATCCTAACAAAAGAACCATTAACATCAATCAATAAATATGCCATTCGTTTGTTACAATGGGACAAAATTATGAAGATCGATTTAAAACAAATATCAATCGGGAACCCTTTGAATATATGGAGCCCAATTAACATGAACTCGGTCGGAAATATATATGGACTATATCTGAACTTCTACAAAACGCAACTACTATCTATGCTCAATTTTATACGTTGTTCCAAAATTTACACACCATTCTAGACTCAATTCAGTACGCTATGCCAAATTTCGCGCAAATAGACAGATATATAGGGGCTTTACATTAAATCGAAAATATATAGGCGAGCTATATCTGAATCTGAACCGATATTCTAGAAATTTTACACACATTATTCTACACTCAATTCAGTACGCTATGTCAAATTTCGTGTAAATCGAAAGATATATAGGGACTTTACATTAAATCGGGCAAAAATATATATGGGAACTATATCTAAATCTGTACCGATATTCTAGAAATTTTACACACATCATTCTAGACATTCTAGACTACGCTATGCCAAATTTCGTGCCAATTAAAAGGTATATATGGACATTTACATTAAATCGGTCGAAAATACATATGGGAGCTATATCTAAATCTGAACTGATTTTCAAGAAATTTTACACACGTTATTCTAGACTCAATTCAGTACGCTATGCCAAATTTCGTGCAATTCGAAAGATATATAGGGACCTTTATATACCATTTACATTAAATCGGGCGAAAATATATATGGGAGCTATATCGAAATCTGAACCGATTTTCAAGAAATTTTACACACATCATTCTAGACTAAATTTAGTACGTTATGCAAAATTTCGAGCAAATCGAGATATATATAGGCACTTTGGCACACAATTTACATTAAATCGGACGAAAATATATATGGGAACTATATCTAAATATGAACCGATTTTTACGAAATTTAACACACATCGTTTTAGACTTAATTCAGTACGATGTGCTAAATTTCGTGCAAATCGAAGGTTATATAGGGACTTTGGTGCACCATTTACATAAAATCGGACGAAAATATATATGGGAGCTATATCTAAATCTGAGCCGATTTTCAAGAAATTTTACACACATCATTCTAGACTCAGTCCAGTACGCTATGCCAAATTTCGTGCAAATCGAAGGATATATAGGGACTTTTATATACCATTTACATTAAATCGGTCGAAAATATATATGGGAGCTATATCTATTTGGGGGCTGATCAAAAGGAACCATGTGTCTATCTCGTTTCCTTTTGCCTGTTACAAACATTTGCACAAATACATAATACCCCGTACCACAGTGTGGTGAAGGGTATAAAAAGACCTGCAACCGATCTTCTGTCAATGGAAGTCTTGGTAAATTTCTTTTTCCGATGGAAGACATATATAAAATCTTCTGTCCGTCGAAAATATTGTGTGTGTCTTCTGTTTATAGAAGAGTTATTAAAATGAATACGTCTTTTTAATGGCCTGAAAAAAGATCGTCTGCCAATAGAGGACCTGAATAACGTTTATTGTATAAAAACCATGTAGATAAGGTCGAAGGCCTGTATAAGGCCTCCTCATCTTAACATGGTATTCTGTCTATGGAAGACCTGGAGAAGGTCTTCTTTACATATCACGCATTGAAAATACATTTTGTCTATATAAAACCTCTAAAAGAGCTTCTGTCTATTGAAGAACTGCAGCAAGTCTTCTGTGCATAGAGGACCTGTTCTGTTTTGCATATTGAAGGCCTGCATAAATTGTTCTATCCCTTGAAGAACTACAGACAGCCTTCTATCCATAAGGCATCATTTAAAAACATTCTGTCCCTAAAACCTGTGGTAGGTGTTCCGTCTATGGAAGAAATGTAGAGTATCATGTATCTATAGAATTTGAAGAGAAGGTCATATCTTTATAAAATTTTCATTTATACAAAATCTGTTAGAGGTCTCCCATCTGTAGCAGACCGGTAAAAACTGTTTGGATATAGACAATATTGAATTATAAAAGAAAAAATCCTAGAACCATGCAGTCCATGTATAGACGCGGTGGCGAAATACATATGTCAAAACATGCAAATATAGGGGCCACAACATGGGCCTATATTGAACATATATCATCTATGAATAGCCCATAATACCTAGTTACAGCCCCTTCGGTTGGAAAACACGGTTACAACCGAATTAAAATGCCGAAATGTGGCTGTAGCCTTACCAGGGGTCATAGCTATTTTATACCCTCCTGTTGGAAATCTGTAAATGTGGAGGACCTTTCAAGAAGTTATGTACAATTTTTAGTGTTCAGAAATTAACCCTTTCTATAGAAGATTTCGAAAAATGCTTCTATATACCATGAACTCTAGCCGTTTCCTGTATTCCTGTATAAAATGCATATCTATAATTTTTCATTCGTTGATTAAATTTGAATCGATTTTCAGATAAATTTTAAAAAAAATCTGTATTCAACACTCACGCCACAAACATTTAATTCAATTATAATACCACAAAAAATCAAAAATTCTATTTTTCAATAACAAAAATCGAATTTGCCATTTTTGAAGTTTATAGTACGTGCAAAACTCACAATGTGATTGAAAACTGTTGCATATTTTGTGGAGAACAACATTGAAAAGTATTTCGTGCGAGTGTGAGTCTGTATTCCACTAAAATTATGGTATACTCCTTCAGCTGACACGTGCTTTTGAAGTAGCTGCTTTATAACTTCTTCTTTCAATTTTGTTTCTGTGTGTGTGTGTGTGTGTTTTTCTGACATTTCTAGAATATTTTGTGCTTTGCATATATAAATAAGAGTATACATTTAGGATGTTGTTCACTGCTGGAATTGAAAACTGTTGCTTGCATATTGGAAAAATGGTGGGAGATGGATGGATAATAGATAAAGGGGGTAGAAAATATTTTATATTTTTCCAATGCATACCAAAGTAGACATTTAGGATGAAATATTGAAATGACAAGGAAAAAATTGTTGCATATATAACAGGCGAAGATGACAGACAATATACGATGACGTGTTTGAATATAGAAGCACCAAATATTTATTGTTGAGACCATATGTTGGTTTTGGATATTTGAATTGGCCAAAGGCTATTTGAAGATAGTTTAAGGATTAGAATTGTTGCATATCTAAGAAGGCGTTTTAAATGTGTATATAATATTCAAATATATTGATGGAATCGTTTATGTGTGTACTTTTACGATAGTGTGGAAAAACAATTGCATAGAAAATAGCAAAAACATGTGAATATAAAATGAAAATTTTCAAGTAGGATATACGTAATATTGAGAAGTGAAAATGAAGCTTTAAAACATAGTCGTGAAACTTAAGAAATTTAATAAAGTAAAAACTTGCAGGAGTTTTAAAATCACCCAGATCGTCTTAAATGTTAAACCAGTGAGCGGAGCAGTATAGTCGGACGGGGCCGACTATACGATACCCTTCACAACTACTACGGAACTCAAACTTCCTGCGGATTTTTATTCCGAACCTGGGCAATATTTCGTGATATTTGCAGCCTCTTGCCTGATTGGAGGTCAATAGCACCTCTTCCATACACTGACATATTTTCCGAATATTACTAATATTCCGTACAGCCCCTCCAATTACGTGTCCAGATTCCCTTCACGGTGAGTTATGCTGTTATGTTCGGCTTATAATTGTGGCCTATAAGCCACAAAAAATGAAGTTTTCGGTCCACTTCATCCAAAAATTATAATCTGATCATCAAAGAAAATTATAGGCGTTGTCCTTGACCATAACTGGAACCTCATGAAAATTTAAAAGCGATCAGCGCTATATTTCCGCCTTCTAGTGTGATAATGGGTTACTGAATAATGTCTCAGTACGTAAACACCTGTAAATATTTATGTGTAAATCCCACATCCGAGTACATACGACAATATAATTGGTATTATTTCAAAGGTCAACCACTCCTCTTGAATATACTGTCAACTTATCGGGTCTATGTCCTTCAGGAGTAAATATATACGCAATAGAATACAAATTTTGTTATTTTTCACACAAAAGTAGGGGTCCATTTAACCCGCTAAATAATGGCCGATCTTTATGAAAACAGGCTAGGTACCTCTTTCATCATAGCCTCCAGCTCCAGCCTTTCCAGACTAAGAAAACAAATATAAACCATATATTTGTAAATTTTTCATCGATAGTGATGACAATCATTGAAACAAAAGGTCTTGCCCGATTGATACAATTTGACAATTTTATTCGGCTCAAATCACTGCCCAGATATCAATTTTTAGAAAATCCATGATCGGAGGTGCAATTCCCATCTATTCACGATTCGCGATGTTCAGGCCATAACGAATTGAGATATATCGTCAAAATTTTGCATTGAGTCGGCTTTTATCTGCAAGTTCGAAGATGGGATATGTCGGCCCACGTTTAGGCATAGCTCCCATATAAGGGTACCCCCAATTTTGCGGTATTTTGGGGGGTTTGATCGCATTTTTCTATCAAATTCGCTGAAATTCGGTACTTTGAGTTCTTATTGGGTAGCAAATCTCCCCAATGTTCGGTATTTTGGAGTTCTTGAGCGCGTTTTTCAATCGAATTCGCTGAAATTTGGTAAATTGGGTTCTTTTCTAGTGCCAAATGACTAAACTAAAAATTATAAGTATAGGTCCACTTTTTCTGATATCCCCCATATAAGGGTACCCCCCAATTTTCGGTATTTTGGGATTCTTGAGCGCGTTTTTCAACGGGATTTGCTGTAATTTGGTATTTTGTAGTCGTATATGGTAACAAATCTCCCTACCAACAATTATTAATTTTCATCCCATTTTAGGGGTAGTCCCCATATAACCCCCTTTCTTAGTCGGTTTAGCCATATGTTGTAATCATTTTTCTATCGGAGGATATCGACATAAAAACTAGAACGTGAGGTTTGAAAAGGAACTATATCGACCCGCATTTATGCCCAGGTCCTATATAAAACATCCTACATATTTAATATTTAGCGTGATGCACGGTATTGGGATTCAAAACTAAATTATTAGCGTGGAACTTGAGCTATATCGGCCCTTAATTAGCCATAACCTCTTATATAATGAAAACACCAAGTATACGCTAATTCCTAGACAATCTTGTCAATACTGGTCCCGCATTAGTATGCCTCTTAAAAATTTTGGCCTCTAAATTGGAGTATTTTCAGTATTTTATACACATGTTTCACCGTACCATGCGTTAATAATATATGTCACATTTTAGGGTTTTGAGATTTTAGGAAAACCCCATAGAAATTGCTGAATTTTCTATTTGGTTTACAACAATCGATTTTCATTCCAAACATTTTTCAGTGTTTCTATAGTGGAGGGTATCCAAAGTTCGGCCCGGCCGAACTTAACGCTTTTTCACTTGTTTTATTTTAATATGGCATATCTTCGGAATAAATAATTCAATAATAAAGTGTTGCATCGCCACATGGTGAATATGACTGGATATATCGCGAACTACTAGATATACAGACGAACTTTCATAATTCGAACTGTCATAAATCGAATATTTTTTAATTTGAAGCACATGTAGTGATAGTAGTAGTACTAAGGATGCAAATCGTAATTTATTCCATAAATCGAAGCCTCCAAAATTCGACCTTTACTGAATATAATTTATTAAATCATAAAATAGATATCGATTTCATTTATTCACAATTACATATTTACTATAGTATACTTTCAGGATAACATATGTTAAAAAATTAACTGTTGCATTTCATTTAGGCGAGGTAGCAGAATTCAGAACTTTTATCCCTAAAAACACACACTTTGTCTGCTCAGCATGCCCAGGGTTAAAATAAATTCATAATTTGTTATCTGGCTTATCATTTTTCTGTTTTATTAAAACGAATGTTACTAAACACAGACATAATCCTCGCCCATCCCGACAAAAAAAAAATATACAAACAAATATAATTCATGTTTTTTTTTGCTCATTCAAGTCTGCTCATAAATATTAAATATAAACTTTGTTTGAATATAAATTCATGTAATAATATTGGTACACGTACGCACGCACATACAAACACATACTACCTTACCATTTCGATATTCCCATTGAAAAAATACCTGAAAAAAGCCCCACCAAAAATACCTGGGGAGTAATTCAGTCAAAAAATAATAATATGTGTTTATGTATTTGGGTGTGTGTGTGTAAATATGTGTATGTGTGTTTGTTTTATATATTCCAATGGTATACTTAATACACTCAGTTTTGGGATCATTTGTTACGGTTATTCGATTGTTTTCGTTTTGTTTGTTTGTATTGTTGTTGTTTTTTTGGCAGACAAAGCTCCATTGGGTGGCAAGGTATTTCTTTTTGCAAAAAAAAAAAAAAAAATAACAACAACAACAAAAAACCGTACACAGACAGGAACACAACAATGGCAACGCACACACACACAACAAACGAAGAATCTTGATTTTTATCTACACTTCGTTGATTTTTTTTGATTTCAAATTTAAAATTCCATTACATTTTGTGGTCTTGGTTTTTTGTTGTTGTTTTATTTTATCTAGAGGAGATCCTTTAAATTTTTGAATTTTTTTAACACCTTGAAGAATTTTATTATGTTATTCTTTTTTTTAATTTCGTTTTACGTTTTTTTTTTTAATTTATTTAAATATTTTTCTTTACTGTTATTTTTAATTTATTTTAAATCCAATTTTATTATTTTATTTTTTTAATTTTTAGCGCTTTGTTCCGTTTTTATATATTTTTTGAATTTCATGCGTTAACTTATATCGTCACTCGCCACGGCACGCTTACAACTGCTACATTCACAAACTCTTGCGCAAATATTTAACATTCAGGATACAGGAGTTGTTGGCTATAGACTTTTTTCTCCTTGTAACGTCTGTGTGTGTGTTTGAGTTTTTCACTTCGTTTTCGGTTGCGTATTCTTCTGTATCTGCGTGTCACTACAACTTCAGCCTGTTTGTATGCTTTAGTTTTTGGATTGTTATTTTCGTCGTCCTTACACTTCAAGTAACAGGCGAAAATTCACAACACGCACGCACATATACACATACAGCCACATCAATTATTTTCTTGGTGCCAACAAGTTGTCTGGAAAATTTGCGGGTGGTGTATCAACAATACCACGAATGAGTAAATACAAAACAAGGAGAGATAGTGAGAGCAAGAGAATGGTATTTTGGGAGAGTATCCTGAAAGTTGAACTTATGACTCTGAGAGTAATTTTTTATCGGGGAACAGAGTTGTCGTTAAGCAGGAATATTTTCAAAGAAGGTGTGTTTGACATAGAAGGCCGAAATGTATTTTTTCTATGGGATTACATAGGTCGTCTTCATAGAAGTCTAGAAGACCGCGCCCAATGAAAGTCCCGAAGACAGGCTTCAGGGGATCACAATGATTTTTTATAAAAAAAATCTAAAAGGGAAATCAGAACTTCTACTTATATAAAAGGTCAGGATGCATTCTATGTTGGGCTATTTCTGTATTTCTCAATGTCTGTATGCTCAATTTTGTAAGTTGTGCAAAATTTGATGTCAATTGACTAACATGAGGAGTTTAATGACCAATTTACTTCAAATCGGGCGAAAATGTATATGGAAGCTCTATCCAAATATTAAGCGATTTCAAACAAACTTGTCAGAGGTTAGGTTATAATAATTTCAGTACGTTTTGTTCCTATCAGCCATATATTGGTTCCTTGGTGCGTCAATTACTTAAAATCAATATATAATAAAAGGGAGCTATATCTAAATCTGGACCGATTTCCACGAAACAAGGCAGACATCACTCTAGGCTCAATTCAGTACGTTATGCCAAATTTCGTCCAAATCGAAAGATATATAGGGACTTTGGTGCACCATTTATATGAAATCGGACGAAACTATATATGGGAGCTATATCTAACTAAGGACCGATTTTCACGAAACTTGGCAGACATCACTCTAGGCTCAATTCTGTACGTTATACCAAATTTCGTGCAAATCGAAAGATATATAGGGACTTTGGGGCACCATTTACATGAAATAAATCTCGATTTTCTTGAAACTTGGCAGACATCACTCTAGGCTTAACTCAGTATGATATGCCAAATTTCGTGCAAATCGAAAGATATTTAGGGACTTTGGGGCACCATTTACATAAAATCGGACGAAACTATATATGGGAGCTACATCTAAATCTGGACCGATTTTCTCGAAACTTGGCAGACATCACTCTAGGCTTAACTCAGTACGATATGCCAAATTTCGTGCAAATCGAAAGATATATAGGGACTTTGGGGCACCAATTACATGAAATCGGACGAAACTACATATGGGAGCTATATCTAAATCTGAACAGATTTTCACGAAACTTGACAGACATCATTCTAGACCTAAATGATTAGGCTGTACCAAATTTCATACAAATCGAAAGATATATAGGGACCGTTCACATTAAATCGGTTAAATATATATGTGGGAGTTATATCTAATTCTGCACCGATTTTTCCCAATTTCAATAGGGTTCGTCCTTGGGCCGAATAAGTGACCTATGTCAAATTTCATCCAATTTGGATCATAAAAGCGACCTGTACTTTGTTTACAATTTAACATGGACAGACAGACAGACGGACGGACGGACATGCATAAATCGACTTAGAAAGTGATTCTATGCATATTCTCAAAAGGAACCATATGCCTATCTCGTTTCCTTTTGCCTGTTACAAACATATGCACAAAGACATAATACCCTGTACCACAGTGTGGTGAAGGGTATAAAAACTGATTCTGAGGCCCCAAGAACATTCCCGTGCACAGACCAAGATGTTTTCTTATATATAACGCCTAGCTGTCTTCTAATATAAACGAACGAACTAGGTTTTCTTTAATAGAATACCAGGAGGTCTTCTTATATAGAAGATCAGAGGTCCTCTTATATAGAAGACCAAAAGGTATTCTAATATAGAAGACCATAAGGTATTTTCTGCACCGAAGGCACTGGTACATCTTGCCGAGATGATGAAGGAAACCTGGTACAGATACAGGCAGCGTGTTGAAGATCTCGAAGGAGCATTTTGCAAAGCTTCTGGCATCAAATAGTAACGGTAAAGAAGATACCCCAGATACAATAAGAGATGACGTTATAGTTTTTATACAACGTAGCCAAGTTGAGGTCAGAATAGCAATAAATCGGTTGAAGAATAATAAAGCAGCAGGTGCCGATGGGTTACAAGCCGAACTATGGTGGTCAGATGCTGGTAAGGAGCATGTACCAGCTGATTAGTACAATTGGGCTAGAGGAATGGATGCCCAATGATTGGAACCTCAGCATCATGTGTCCCGTGCACAAAAAAAGAGACAAGACGATATGGGCCAACTACAGAGGAATAAGTCTCCTTCCCAACGCATATAAAGTGTTGTCCAGCGTGCTGTGGACCATACCAATGCGGCTTCATACCTGGCAAATTCACCATTGACCAGATTCACACTTTGCGCCAAATCCTGGAAAAAACCCACGAAAAACACATCGACACATTCCACCTATTCGTCGACTATAAAGCCGCACTCGACAGCCCTACCGGTTCAGAGATATTTAAAGTCATGCCTGCGTTTGGCATTCCTGCAAAATTGATTCGGCTATGCAGGATAACTTTAACTGGCACAAGATCAACAGTTAAAGTCGGAAAGGACCTCTTGGAGCCCTTTCATACCGAACGAGGATTCAGACAAGGTGAGAGTTTGTCGTGTGACCTTTTTAAAATCCTGCTGAAAAAAGTCACATGAGAGGCAAAAGTGAACAGAAATGGCACTTTGTACACCAAACAACACATGTTACTCGCCTACGCCAATAACATCGACATAATGGGCCGAACATTGAGAGCGGTAACAGCCACCTTTGAACAAATCGAGAAGGAGTCTGCCAAAGTGGGTCTGGCAGTAAACGGCTAGAAGACCCATCGTCGCGCAAGACGTCCAGTAGACTCGGACCAACTGTGGAACTTGAGAGCTACAGCTTCGATGACTCTCTCAAACGACCAGAGGGTCATCCTCTGCAGAAAACCAGAATTTGTTAATATTCCGTGTTCTATACAGAAAACCAGACGTTTTTCTTATATCGAAGACCAAGTGTTAATTTTATATACTAGAGAAATTCTTGTACAGAATAATATATGGCGGTATTTTTATTCTTAAGACCAACGGACCTCAAGATCAAGAAAAAAAATAATTTTCTGAGGCACCTCGATCTTCTAGAGAAGACCAAGAGAATTTCTCGTACACAGACCAAGGATGAGGTATTTTTGCGTAGAAGATTCAGATGTATTCTTCCATAAAAGACATGTGGCCATCTTATAAAGAAGACCAAGAAGTCTTTTTTGTTGAAGACAAAGAGGTTCTTTTTTATATGGAACACCATGAGTACTTCTTATATAGAAGAACAAAAGGTCTTCTTATATAGAAGATGAAGAAGTCTCCTTTAATAGAAGACCAAAGGTCTTCTTATATAGACGACGAAGAGTTCTCCTTATATAGACGACCAAGACGACTCTTTACATAGAAGAACAAGATGGCTTCTGAAATATGAGACCAAGAGGACTTCTTAAAAAGAAGACCAGAGGTCTCCATATATAAAATAGTAAGAGGTCTTCATATTTAGAAGACCCAGAGGTCTTCTTTTATAGAAGGTCAAGAGGTCTTCTTTAATAGAAGACCAGAGTTCTTCTTATTTTGAAGACCAATAGGCCTTCTTATATTGAAGACCAAGAGGTCTTCTTTAAAAGAAGAAGACCAAAAGGACTTCTTATGCAAAAGACAAAGGGGTCTTCTTATATAGAAGACCAATGGATTTTCTTATGTAGAAGACAAATACGTCTTCTTATATAGAAGACTATATACAGGAGTCCAGAAAGTTTTTTATACAGAAGAAAGGAACTTCTCTCTTTATACTAGACTAAACGATTTTCTACTACAGAATACCAGACGATAATTATAGAAGACCATACGACCATTTTGTTCGGTCGTATAGAAGGCCAAGAGACCGTCTAGTGTGGAAAACCTAGAGGTCTTATCATATAGAAATCCTAAAGGGGTTTCAGGACAAAAAGTCTCTTTATACAGAACTCCAAAAGGCTTATTCCATAGAAGATATCTATAAATAACCCAACGGTTCTCGTCAGTAGAAAACTAGGAGATATTCGTATATGGGAGACAAGGATGTCATATCCTACAGAGATCCAGATAGTCATCATCTACACATGTTCGAGAGATCTACTTATATAGTAATCTAGAAAATATCAATCGGGCGAATATGGGCTATTAAAAACATGGACCCACATTGAAAAATGCCTGTCTAGGAATCTGGATTGCCAAATTATAGAAACTTCGGTGGGAAAATGTTTAAAATTATGAAGCTGAGGCGGGATTTTTAAATTAACCTGCATTAAGAACCCGGAATGCCTCAACGAAGTCACATTGGTTAAGAAATCTGTCTAATCCTTTTAAAATGAATCAAATGGGGCGGAGGCACTATATATGCGAATCTATGTCGAAACATGGATATGTATTGGAATTGTTCTGCAAAAAAGAGTCTTCCCCTCCAAAAACCCGAAATAGCAAATTATATTCACGATGGTGTAAAAACGCGATTAAAATCGGCAAAATGCTGACAATGGGACGTTCCTTTATATGGAGCTATGGGGCTACAAGCTCACAAGCTTTTTGATTATACGGCTAAAACCTTAAAAATATCGGAAATGGGACGGGTATATGGATCTATAATGAACTCTGGATCTATAAGTTAGATGTATATCAGCCTCCAAAAACCTGGAAACATAAAATTTCAAATACCGAAAATGACACAGGACCGGAAGATATGAACACACAGTGATCTTTTTCTGCATAGGTATATGTAAGCTGGGAAAAACGCAGAATGCCATATTACAACCACTGCGATTGCAAATGCGGCTAAAATTTTTTAAATTTATAGATTATGTCAGCCACCAAATGGGGCGGTATTTTATATAAGGATTTATAAAAAGACGTGAACCTATATTGTCTATTTCTATAGTCAATTGAAAAACGTTCTAAAAGACCCCAAATTACCGAAAAATAGAGAGAGAAACCTTTTTTATGAGGCTAACCCGAAATATGTGGACAATTTTCTAGGAGATTTTCTATCCAATAACAATACAAACCAGTGAGCGGAGCAGTATAGTCGGACGGTGCCGACCATACGATACCCTACACAACTACCACGGAACTCAAATTTTCTGTGGATGTTTATTCCGAGCCTGGGCAATATTTCGTGATATTTGCACCCTCTCACACTGACATATTTTCCGAATATTACGAGTACTCAGTACAGCTATTGTCCAAATTCCCTTCACCGTGGGTTGTGTTGTGATGTTCGGCTTTCATTTGTGGTCTATAGATCGACTCGAAAATAACACACAAAATTAAGTTTTCGGCCCACTTCAATCCAAAATTAGTATCTGATCATCACCGAAAATTATAGGCGTTGTTCTTGACCATAACTGGAACCTCATGGAGCATTTCAAAGCGATCAGCGCTATAGTTCCGCTCTCTAGAGTGATAATGGGTTACTAAATAAAATATGAATACGGAGATACCTGTAAATATTTAGGTGTAACTCCCACATCCGAGCACATACAACAATATAATTGGTATCAATTTAAAGGTCAACCACTCCTCTTGGAAATAATATCAACTTCTCGGGTCTATGTCCTTCATGGGTAAATATATACGTTATAGAATACAAAATTTGTCATTTTTCACACAAAAGTCAGGGTCCATTTGACCCGCTAAATATTGACCGGTCTTTATCAAAACAGGCATGCTTATTCTTTGGCCGAATCCCCTCCTCCATGGAAAATTTCACAATGTTCGGGCCGTTATTGCGGTCTCTGGAGCGACCAGAAAAACCGACAAAAATTTAGTATTTGGTCCATTTTATCCCCTAAATATTAACCGATCTTTCCCAAAAACAATAGGGGTCTTCATTGGCCAGAACCCAACCTATATGCAAAATTTCGTGAAGATTGGTCCATAACTGTGGCCTGTATCGTGTTTACCAATTATAATGGATAGACGGACGGACGGACACACATGTCTAGATCGACTCAGCTAGTCGAGATGTGACGATCGGTATACTTAAAAGTGGGTCTAGGACCAATATTTCGCGGCGTTACAAACTTTTGGGGCTGCACAAAGCTTTAATACCCTGACAACATAATTGTGTAGGGTAAAAATATTGAAATAGACCCAATTCTATTGAAAACGTGCCCAAAGTTCCAAAATGGCGACATTTGGGAGGTACCGTTGTATGGGGGCTACCCTAAAAAGCGGTAGATATTCAAATACATTTTTTGTAGGGAGATTGGCAAAATAATAGGATCTCAAAATACAAATTTTGCTGTAATTGCTTGCCAAAAATCCCAAAAATGCCGAATATGAGAAATATATAAAAATTTAACCGATAATCCTTGGATGTCAAGTCAGAGCTGTATGCGGACCTATTATGGTGAAAATTCCGATAGTTTGAGTCGATGTGAAAGATCTCGCATTTTCATAGTGCACCATAAGTCTTCTCCTGTTCTTCAATTATCTTCTATTGGAGTCTAAAATCCATTCTTCCGGCCACATCATGGCAGCTCTGTTAACACGGGAGCGTATACGCATTGTCTGTGAATTACTTTTTGGTGTTGGTATAAATTATTGGCATTCCTTGTGAATCCCGAATCCCCGTTGTTCCTATTACTCCATCGCTCTCAATTTCTTTCATTCTCTCCCTCTCTCTCTCTCTGTAGTCACATTGTTGTTATTGTACTTTTTTTTGTTGGTATGACATTGAAAATTTTTGTGAATTACTAGACCATACGGACGAAGCGTATGGTGGCGTGGGGTTGGGGTAACGTGAAAGCTTTGCAAATACCAAAAAAGAAAAGCTTTCAACTTCAACTTGTTGCCACTTTCACTTACATGGGTCAATTGTGTTAGTATGTGCGTAATTGTCAACACTACTACTTCGTTTTGAGTAGTATAGGTGAGATGGAGGTTAGATTTACTCAAACGCCCAAATCAACAGTAAACGACGACGACAACTACGACGATAAAATAAAGGTAGACAGGGGGTGGTGGTTGGTAGCAGACACTGCCTGAGAGAGAGAGAGAGAGAGAGAGGAAAGGGACATGGGGAATATGCGTTTAAAATGTTCAAGTGTTTTTTTGTTGTGTAGTATAGAATGCTTTTGGCATTCATATATTCGTGCTTTTTGTTGTTGTTGCTGTTTCTCTGTTTGTTTGTGAAAAATTCAACAGCTGTTGCATACTTTTGGGCTTAGCGATGATAATGGTGATGATGATATTGTTACGAAAAGAAAAAACATCTAGAATCAACAGCACCAGCCGTTGTCATAATGGTGTGGCAAGATTTATGTTGTTTTTCAGTTGTCTTCTTCATTTTTTTCTGAAGTCTTTGTTGGCGGAACTGCTGATGTCGTTCGTTTTGTGTTTTTTGCAAATACAGAAAAACGAATAATACAAAAACTGCCGTATCTAATATAAAACCTGTTACACTATTCACACTTTGTTTTTTATTGTAATGCAATTTTGTTGAGGTTGTATGCGTGTGTGTGCGCGAGAATGAAGTAACTGTTGCAAAATTAAATGGTTGTCTGGGATAGGTCAGTTGTAGTAGACATTAGATTGCACTTAAATTGTGTATTTTGCACATTTTCGGGCAGAGAAATTAAAAGGAATATTCTGGAATGTATGAAGATATGCTCTAAGACTTTCTTATATTTAATTTAATATTATAATAATCATTGGTGTATTTGTTTATTTAAATACCTTTGGTGTGAATGTTAGTGTGTTTCCTTACCTGAAAGAAAAAGAAATACATAATATTAATAGAATTCTATTCCATGATGCTATTGATTTCCACATGAAGTAATGACTAATCTAGGATCATAGAAAAATATTTTTTAAAGCGTATAAATTACCTAAAAGCAGGACGCATATATATATATATATATCAAGCAGACTGTGGAAACTGGCGAAAATGGGCGGGTCGTTTATGTGGTAGCTATGTCAAAACATTGACCTGTAACCAAATTCGAGTAAACATTCAAAATACCAAAAATTTGGCGAGAACATTTATGTGGGTGATATGTCAAAAGATGGATCTGTATAGAAAATCCTTTGAAAATATTTTCTCAACTTCCAAGAACTTAGAATGCTTAATTACAGTCACTTCAGTGGAAAACCTACAATATATCGACTTGCAAAATTTGCTGTCAATATGTTTTTCACCCTCCATGAAGAGAAAAGTGCTTAAAATGTGGTGTTACCTTTTTACGGGCACTACATGGTCCTAAACGTATTGATATGTATACCCTTCATCACACTGTAGTACAGGGTATTATGTGTTTGTGCACATGTTTGTTACAGGCAAAAGGAAACGATCTTTTTGAGAATATGCTTAGAATCACTTACTGAGTCGATTTATGAACGTCCGTCCGTCCGTCTGTTGATGTTAAATTGTAAACAAAGTACAGGTCGCATTTATAATCCAATTTGTATGAAATTCTTAAATATCACGTACTTGGCCCAATTTAAATATAGTTCCCATACATACTTTCGTCCGATTTCAGGTAAATGGTGCACCAAACTCAAAATATTTGGCCGATTGAGGCAAACTTTTGCACCGCGTACTGAATTCAGTCCAGTTTAACATTTGTGAAGTTTTATTGAAATCGGTCCAGAATTAGATATAGTTCTCAAATATAAGTCCAGTTTGTTGTGTGTGAAATTTTGAAATCGGTTCAGATTTACATATAGCTCCCAAGTATAATTTTGCTGGATTTGATACAAATGTTACACCAAAAAATCCAAGTCTGAACCATTGATAAGCATTTTTTATAGATTTCAGAATGGTATGTGTATGGATTTTATTGGTTCAAATAGTGAATGGTGAAGGGCATCACGTAGTCGGCTCCGTCCGGCTTTTGATCTTTCCTTATTGGTTTTATGTTCAATTTTCGCTCCTCAAAGAATATTTACACTCTATAAGTATAGAATCCGGACGCATTTATTATTTGAATGAGATGAATTTGGCCGAGCTCATTTATTTAGCTTAACGACGAATCGTATGTAAATGAGTGTACAGCATGCTCTCGAAGTCCTCCTTCCAGTAACGAAATCAGGTATATCCTAGATCTTTTTGAGATTCAAAACGTAATTTTCTGGAAAAAATCTATGGACCTTCCAACTTACGGCTATTTCTAATTGTTCTCCACTCCTAAACGGTTTGACGATTGTCTACCAGTTGGGAATCATTCGACTGTCCTTGAAGTCATTATGACCTTTCAATTTAGAGCCATTTTAATGAACCACCACCTAAGTCCTCTTTCTACTAAAAATATCAAATATTCTCTATTTTTCAGATTCGAGACCTTCCTATCCATTTTAATCAACCACCACCTAAGTCCTCTTTCTATTAAAAATATCAAATATTCTCTATTTTTCAGATTCGAGACCTTCCTATTTACAGCTATTTTTCACATCAAATATTACATCAATGTAATGTTTTTATTGGGTACCAAATTTCAATAGAATATCTCTAAAGAGACATCAATCCACTGAAGACCCTATGCTGAGTCTCTTATATAAGGGTCTTCAGTGGATTAATGACCCTTTAGAGTATATTCTATTGAAATTTGGTACCCAATAAAAATATTAACAAAATATCAAGATTTATCTGACTTATTTATTTGAAAAATTATTTAAACGAGGCCCTGCTGGTAGAACTCATCGAAATCGAATCTGAAATGACCTAGAATATATATATGGGATTTCTTTGCTGGAAGGATGACTTCAAGATAGACCGTCCAACCGTTTAGGAGAGGTGGTTAATCTATTCTCGGAAGAGGCTTCCAACTAAAGAAGACCATTTTAAGAATAACCCCGGATACGATCTCTGAAGGATATTCTTTCTATAGAAGGTCTTTCATATGAATAAAAATGACGTTCTATATATAGTAGTGTATTTTTATAAAAAATCGAAAAAAAACATTTACTTTAGAATTCTATCTGATTTTTTAAAAACCCTTCTTTTTTACGAAGATCCCTCCATCTATAGAACAAAATCTTAAAAATAACCCTTGCTGGGCTCTCTGAGCGATATTCTACCTATAGAAGGGTCTTTATCTTTAGAAAGATATTTCATCTGTATGAAAATTTTTTATCTATAGCAGACCATCTTACGGAGAACCCTTGATAGGCTGACTGAGGTATTTTATGTATAGAGGGGAATTAGATCTGCGATATTTCATCTATAAAGGACCGAAAGGTATTCTATCCATAGCAGATCTGCTAATGTCATTTCATAAGACATTCAATTATCTACTGTAGAACGTCCTCTGAAGGATCTTTATTATACCCTCCACCATAGTATGGAGGGTATATTAGTTTTGTTTTTCCGTTTGTAACGCATCGAAATAATCATTTCCGACCCTATAAACTATATATATTCTTGATCAGCGTAAAATTCTAAGACGATCTAAGCATGTCCGTCTGTCCGTCTGTCTGTCCGTCTGTTGTAATCACTCTAGCGTCTAAACGAGTTGAGATAGATCGCCAAAATTTTGCACAGAGTCGTCTTTTGTCTGCAGGCAGGTCAAGTTCGATGATGGGCTATATCGGTCCACGTTTAGGCATAGCTCCCATATAAGGGTACCTCCCATTTTTCGGTATTTTGAAGTTCTTAAGCGTGTTTTTCAACCGAATTCGCTGAAATTTGGTACATTGGGTTCTTATTGGGTACTAAATGCCTCCACAAAAAATTATTAGTATAGGTCCACTTTTTCTGGTAGCCCCCATATAACGGTACCTCCCAATATTCGGTATTTTAGGGATATTGAGCGCGGTTTTCAACCGAATTCGCTGAAATTTGGTACATGGGGTTCTTATTGGGTACCAAATTTCCCCTCTAAAAATTATAAATATAGGCCCTCTTTTTCTGGTAGCCGCCATATAAGGGGGCCTCCCAATTTTCAGTTTTTGGGGGGTTTTTACCGGATTTTTTCACCTAATTGACTGTAATTTAGTAATTTGAGTTCTTATTGGGTAGCAAATCTCTTCACAAAAAATTATAAATATATTTCAATTTTTTCGGGTAGCCCCCATATAAGGGTACCCCCCATTTTCGATATTTTGAGGTTCTTGTGCGCGCTTTTCAACCGAATTCGCTGAAATTTGGTAATTTGTAGTCGTATATGGTAACAAATCTCCCCACCAAAAATTATTAATATTCACCGCTTTTTAGGGGTAGTCCCCATATAACCCCCTTTTTATACCCTCCACCATAGTATGGAGGGTATATTAGTATTGTTTTTCCGTTTGTAACGCATCGAAATAATCATTTCCGACCCTATAAACTATATATATTCTTGATCAGCGTAAAATTCTAAGACGATCTAAGCATGTCCGTCTGTCCGTCTGTCTGTCCGTCTGTTGTAATCACTCTAGCGTCTAAACGAGTTGAGATAGATCGCCAAAATTTTGCACAGAGTCGTCTTTTGTCTGCAGGCAGGTCAAGTTCGAAGATGGGGTATATCGGTCCACGTTTAGGCATAGCTCCCATATAAGGGTACCCCCCCAATTTTCGGTATTTTGGGGTTCTTGAGCGCGTTTTTCAACCGAATTCGCTGAAATTTGGTATATTGGGTTCCTATTGGGTACCCAATTTCTCCACAAAAAATTATACATATAGGTCCATTCTTTCTGGTAGCCCCTATATAACGGTAGACTCTAATTTTCAGTATTTTGGGGGTTTTGATCGTAGTTTTCAACCGAATTGGCTGTAATTTAGTACTTTGAGTTCTTATAGCGTACCAAATCTCTTCACTAAAAATTAAAAATAGGTATTTTTATCTGGTAGCCCCCATATAAGGTCCAATTTTTTTGGGGCTCTTGAGTTTTTCAACCGAACTCGCTGAAATTTGGTACATTTGGTTCCCAAATATCTCCACTAAAAATTATAAATATAGGTCCAATTTTTCTGGTAGCCCCCTTATAAGGGTACCCCCAATTTTCGCTATTTTGAGGTTCTTGAGCACGTTTTTCAACCGAATTCGCTGAAATTTGGTATTTTGTAGTCGTATATGGTAACAATTTTCCCTAAAAAACATTATCAGTATTCACCCCCTTTTTGGGGTAGTCCCCATATAACCCCCTTTTTATAGCCTCCACCATAGTATGGAGGGTATATTAGTTTTGTTTTTCCGTTTGTAACTCATCGAAATAATCATTTCCGACCCTATAAAGTATATATATTCTTGATCAGCGTTAAATTCTAAGACGATCTAAGCATGTCCGTCTGTCCGTCCGTCTGTCCGTCTGTTGTAATCACTCTAGCGTCTAAACGAGTTGAGATAGATCGCCAAAATTTTGCACAGAGTCGTCTTTTGTCTGCAGGCAGGTCAAGTTCGAAGATGGGGTATATCGGTCCACGTTTAGGCATAGCTCCCATATAAGGGTACCCCCCCAATTTTCGGTATTTTGGGGTTCTTGAGCGCGTTTTTCAACCGAATTCGCTGAAATTTGGTATATTGGGTTCCTATTGGGTACCCAATTTCTCCACAAAAAATTATACATATAGGTCCATTCTTTCTGGTAGCCCCTTTATAACGGTAGACTCTAATTTTCAGTATTTTGGGGGTTTTGATCGTAGTTTTCAACCGAATTGGCTGTAATTTAGTACTTTGAGTTCTTATAGCGTACCAAATCTCTTCACTAAAAATTATAAATATAGGTCCATTTTTTCTGGTAGCCCCCATATAAGGGTACCCCCCAAATGGCGGTATTTTGGGGCTCTTGAGCGCGTTTTTCAAACGAACTCGCTGAAATTTGGTACATTTGGTTCTTCTTGGGTGCCAAATATCTCCACTAAAAATTATAAATATAGGTCCAATTTTTCTGGTAGCCCCCTTATAAGGGTACCCCCAATTTTCGCTATTTTGAGGTTCTTGAGCACGTTTTTCAACCGAATTCGCTGAAATTTGGTATTTTGTAGTCGTATATGGTAACAATTTTCCCTAAAAAAAATTATCAGTATTCACCCCCTTTTTGGGGTAGTCCCCATATAACCCCCTTTTTTATACCCTCCACCATAGTATGGAGGGTATATTAGTTTTGTTTTTCCGTTTGTAACTCATCGAAATAATCATTTCCGACCCTATAAAGTATACATATTCTTGATCAGCGTTAAATTCTAAGACGATCTAAGCAAGTCCGTCTGTCCGTCCGTCTGTCCGTCCGTCTGTCCGTCTGTTGTAATCACTCTAGCGTCTAAACGAGTTGAGATAGATCGCCAAAATTTTGCACAGAGTCGTCTTTTGTCTGCATGCAGGTCAAGTTCGATGATGGGCTATATCGGTCCACGCTTAGGCATAGCTCCCATATAAGGGTACCTCCCATTTTTCGGTATTTTGAAGTTCTTAAGCGTGTTTTTCAACCGAATTCGCTGAAATTTGGTACATTGGGTTCTTATTGGGTACTAAATGCCTCCACAAAAAATTATTAGTATAGGTCCACTTTTTCTGGTAGCCCCCATATAACGGTACCTCCTAATTTTCAGTATTTTGAGGTTCTTGAGCGCGTTTTTCAAGCGAATTCGCTGAAATTTGGTACATTGGGTTCTTATTGGGTACCAAATGTCCCTACTAAAAATTATATATATATATAGGTCCACTTTTTCTGGTAGCCCCCATATAAGGGTACCTCCCCATATCCAGTTTTTGGGGGGTTTTGACCGTATTTTTTCACCGAATTGGCTGAAATTCGGTACTTTGAGTTCTTATTGGGTAGCAAATCTTAGTACTAAAAGTTATAAATATAGGCCAATTTTTTCGGGTAGCCCCCATATAAGGGTACCCCCCAATATTCGGTATTTTAGGGATCTTGAGCGCGGTTTTCAACCGAATTCGCTGAAATTTGGTACATGGGGTTCTTATTGGGTACCAAATTTCCCCTCTAAAAATTATAAATATAGGCCCACTTTTTCTGGTAGCCGCCATATAAGGGGGCCTCCCAATATTCAGTTTTTGGGGGGGTTTTTACCGGATTTTTTCACCTAATTGACTGTAATTTAGTAATTTGAGTTCTTATTGGGTAGCAAATCTCTTCACAAAAAATTATAAATATATTTCAAATTTTTCGGGTAGCCCCCATATAAGGGTACCCCCATTTTCGATATTTTGAGGTTCTTGTGCGCGCTTTTCAACCGAATTCGCTGAAATTTGGTAATTTGTAGTCGTATATGGTAACAAATCTCCCCACCAAAAATTATTAATATTCACCGCTTTTTAGGGGTAGTCCCCATATAACCCCCTTTTTATACCCTCCACCATAGTATGGAGGGTATATTAGTTTTTTTATATTAAAATAGTTTACTGATTTGTTCCGTGTATTGCGGTTGGTTAGTCGTTACGGGGAATAGTCAATTTTTACCCTACAAAGACTATTTAGCAGTCTGTTGTAAGCATTCCGCCTTCTAAAGACATTGTGATAAAAAAACTCAAACATGATGATAATGAAATATATCGGCAGACATTTAGGCATATCCTCAATATAGTGATACCTCCTGAAGGAAAGAATTGAGATAAACAATTAAAATATTTGGTTCAAAATTGGCATATACCGGTCATTAATTAGGCATAGCCCTCATATGATGATATCCCCAAATATTCACTATTTCCTACACTATGTAATCAATATTGGTCCCTCTTTAGGCATAGCCTCATATAACTTTGTAATCTAAATTATAGTAGTTTGAGGATTTCATACTCTACAATGCGTTATCAATATCAGTCCACTTTTTGGATCTTACACATTTTAGGAGAAATCCCCATTAAAAATTGCCGAAGTTTGTATTTGATGTACATAATGGTTTACATAAATCGGTATTATCGGTATGTGCCCACTTTTTGGTATGTTCCCTATATTTTCATTGCATGTATCTGTCAGTATAACTATGGTGGAGGGTATCCAAAGTTCGGCCCGGCCGAACTTAACGCTTTTTCACTTGTTTTTTATAATAATCCTTTAAAGGGTCTTCCATCCATATAAAACCAGAGTCTTCTATAAATAGAAGAACCCTCTAAATGGTCTTTGATCTGTGTAAATTTTTTAAAGGGACTTCGATTTTATCACATTTAATAGTTATTGTACAAATAGAGCTTTAATCCTGAACTTTGGTAGGTTTATCGCTATAGAGTAGGTTTAGGATGAATATATTAATGAGGGGCGAATTTCCTAGGGTATAAAACACGTGCTCTTCTCCCTAAATTACGGATCTTTGGGGTGTTTCCTTATATAGGGGTGGCTTCCCTAAAAGGTGGACAATATTGGCCATTTTTAGTAAAAAGATTTACTACCATACCATAACCAAAATTAATAAATTACAACCAATAAGGTACAAATATATCTTCAAACTATCAAAATACCGAATATTGGGAAGTACCGTTATATGGGGTCTACCCCCGAAACATTAGCCACTATTGATAATTTTTCGTTGGCAGTTGTGATAGCCAAAGTGAATACAAAGAACCAAATTACAGATGATTCAGTTGAAAATCGTCTCTAAAATCCCCCAAAGTACCGAATGATGGGGTACATAATATGGGAACTACCAAAATAGAGGACCTGTGCTAATGCTTTTCGCTAGAAAGATTTGATACCTAATGAGAACCAAACGGAACAGTGCAACATTTCAAAGGTCTATCTGAAATATTGCAATAGCTATCGTGATTTCAACAGACCGAAGGACACTCATAAATCGATATAGAATTTTATTATGATCAAGAATATATATACTTTATAGGACCAACTGTGAATATTTCGATGCGTTGCAAACGGAATGACAAATTTAATATACACAATATCTTATGGTGGAGGCTATAAGAACGATAGATGAAACTTAGTTTTGTTTTCATTAACACCGATAGGTTCGGCATCGCATTCAATACCTAACATCGGTCGGGATATTTATATGACGGGTTTGTCGTTGTATATATTTTTGCCAGGAGAATTTTCATCCCTTAATATCTTAATTCCCAATTGCAGAACTTCAGGATAAACCAGTAAGGAAAGTAGTAAAGTCGGACTGGACCGACTATATGATACCCTTCACCACTTTGGGTTTATTTTACATATGTATCCTAACAGACGACGCGTTTTGTTATAAATCTATATCTGAACCCATTTCAGGGAAACTTGCCAGAGATTAATTTATATAACATCAGTACGTTGTGGCAATCGACCTAGCTATGGATATTTTCACGAAGCTTAGCAACATTATTGTAGACTTAATTCAGTACCCTATACCAAAATTCGTGCAAATCGAAAGATATATAGGGTCTTTGCTGCACCAATTACCTTAAATCGGATGAAAATACATATGGGAGCTATATCTAAATCTGAACCGATTTTCACAAAACTTGACAGACATCATTCTCTATTTTATTCATAACTCTGTGCCAAATTTCGTGCACATCAAAAGATTTCCAGGGACTTTAGTGGACTATTTACCTAAAATCGGGCGAAGCTATATATGGGAGCTATATCTAAATCTGAACCGATTTTTCCCAATTTCAATAGGGTTCGTTCGTGGGTCAAACCAATGAGCTGTGCCAAATTTCATCCAATTCGGATCATAAATGCGACCTGTACTTTGTTTACATTTTAACATGTCTGTCCATGTTAAAATGTAAACAAAGGACGGACATGCATAAATCGACTTAGAAAGTGATTCTATGCATATTCTCAAAAGGAACCATGGGTCTATCTCGATTATTTTTGCCTGTTTCAAACATATACACAAAGACATAATACCCTGTACCACAGTGTGGTGAAGGGTATACAAATTCGGTTAAGTTCTTCAATAAACCCAATATGATATGCACATTTATGTGAAATATATGTCAAAATATATTAAAAACCTCAAAATGGGGCGGAACCGTTATATGGAGTCTATAACAATACATGGATCTATATTGACAATTTTCTACAAAGACGACATTCAATATTCAAGAGCACGGACTTCCAAATCATAGTAATTTTTGTTGAAAATTGACCTTTTAAATACGAAAACCGATATATCTCAAAGTAAGTGTATCGTAGCACAAGCGAGTGTATCGAGCACAAGCGAGATTATATTGAAATATGTTTTATTTAAGCTTGGAAAGTTTTTTTTTCAAATTTGAAATAGTTTCCATTTATTTTTTAAAAGTTAAAGTAAAAAAGTAACGGATGTTGATGGGCGTATATTAAAAATCAATTTAAAAATCAAATTTTAAAACCTGTCTATTTTTGGTTACCATCATGATTACATCCTCTTTTCGCATTTCATTTAAAATGTCAATGTAAATTTACGCATAATGATATTTTCATTGGAGAAAATTCAATTTGACGAACCTAAATCAACCCTTTTTGTCCTTTGCACGATGACGTCTAAAATGAAATACACAAAATCTAAAGATCTAACTTTGGAAAAAATAAGAAAATATTTGTAGCGAACAATGAAAAGAAATCTTCTTCACAAAAGTCAATGACTTGGTAACTAGCAGCAGCGAAGAAAACGAAAAGCAGATGAACCATGAAAAAATAAGTAAATACGTAAAGGCGGATTATAAGCCATACATCAAAAGAAAGTTAAGAAACAGAAAAAACTGACGACAACAACAATAAAGTTACAATAAAAGAGCTTTTATTCAACCATAACAACAAAAACTGTTCTGTAAATCTGTATTTGTCTGTAAAGTAATTGACGTAGGCGTTAGCAAAAGCTTTTAGTTCGTCGCCAAAACCCATCCTCCGCCCTATTCGCATTCGCATCAGTCCAAACAATTACAAAATTGACAAACAACAAAAAGGAAAGAAAACAACAACAACAACAACTTTATTATATTTTCACCTTGAAAATGAAGTAGAATTGGCATGGAGAAGAGGTCATTGTTGTTAAATTTTTTTTTTTCAAAAACATAAAAAAACAATCTCATATAATAATAGAAGAAGAGCAAAGAGAGATTCCTGTATAACTCTGTGATGGTATGAAGGAACTTATCTCGTTTGTACATGTGTGCATTTGACATTAACAGAAATATGTTAAGGACAAACAGGCAAGCCAGAAAAAAAAACACAGAAACATAAACTCAGGAAAGATATAATTCGAGATGATCTGAAGTATACTTATGGAAATGGAAACGTGTTAAGGCTTAATTCTTTGTATTGCCATGTTTTTTTTTTAAATGGATTTAGGTATTTTTTCGTTTCAATGGAATACTTCTGATTTCTTATGTAAGGAATACAACAAAATGAAACTGTGCCGTTTATGCGATTACCTCTACCCTTGGGATATATGGAAAATTAATCCTGGAATTCAAAATTCCATACAATGATAAATAAAAAGGAATATTGCGTTTTTGATGTATCTTGAACGAGATATCGAATAAAGCATGTGTGTAGGAGGCCATCTCAGTCTAAACAGATTTAAAAAAATTGTAGATGTAATTTTAGAATTAGGGACAAATGTGTTTGTCCAAATTATCTGAAAAGGATTTGGTCAAAAGAAACATGGGGTCTAAAACTGGTGCTGGTTTGAGCAGATGTATGAAAGCTCGCATTGTCATGGTGCACAATGGTGCACTGGTATTATGTCTTTGTGCATATGTTGTAACAGGCAAAAGGAATCGAGATAGACCCATGGGTTTCTTTTGAGAATATGCATAGAATCACATTCTGAGTCGATTTATGCATGTCCGTCTGTCCGTCCGTCCATGTATTTTTGTGAGCAAAGTACAGGTCACATTTATGATCCGAATTGGATGAAATTTGGCACAGCCCATTGGTTTGGCCCAAGGACGAACCCTATTGAAATTGGAGAAAATCGGTTCAAGTTTAGATATAGCTCCCATATATATTTTCGTCCGATTTTAGGTAAATGGTGCACCAAAGTCCCTGAAAATCATTAGATTTGCACAAATGTTGGCATAGCGTACTGAATTAAGTCGACAATGATGTGTGGTAAATTTCGGGAAAATCGGTTCAGATTTAGATATTGCTGCCATATATAGTTTCGCCCGATTTTAGGGAAATGGTGCACCAAAGTCCCTGAAAATCATTAGATTTGCACGAATTTTGGCATAGTGTACGATGTGTGCTAAATTGCGGAAAAATCGGTTCAGATTTAGATATAGCTCCCATGTGTAGTTTCGTACGTCCGTCCATGTATTTTTGTGAGCAAAGTACAGGTCGCATTTATGATCCGAATAGGATGAAATTTGGCACAACCCATTGGTTTGGCCCAAGGACGAACTATTGAAATTGGAGAAAATCGGTTCAGATTTAGATATAGCTCCCATATATATTTTCGTCAGATTTTAGGTAAATTGTGCACCAAAGTCCCTGAAAATCAATGGATTTGCTCGAATTTTGGCATAGCATACTAAATTAAGTCGACAATGATGTGTGCTAAATTTCGGGAAAATCGGTTCAGATTTAGATATATTAGGTTTTAGGTAAATGGCGCACCAAAGTCCCTGAAAATCTTCAGATTTGTACGAATTTTGGCACATCAGTCGACAATGATCTGTGCTAAATTCCGGGAAAATCGGTTCAGATTTAGATATAGCTCCCATATATAGTTTCGCCCGATTTTAAGTAAATGGCGCACCAAAGTCATTATATATCTTTCGATTTGCACGAAATTTGGTATAGCGTACTGAATTAAGTCTAGAAAGATATGTGTTAAATTTCGTGAATATCGGTTCATTCATATGCGACGTCTGTTAGGATTCCATCTGTTAAATATACCCATAGTGGTGAAGGGTATCATACAGTCGGCCCCGTTCGACTTTACTGCTTTCCTTACTGGTTTTTTATTCGTTTTTCGAATTTCTCCGAAGACTACAAGCAAACAAATTTTGTGTACTTTTGGACCTATTTTAAGCGATGAAAGTTTGTGCGATATCCAATAAATATTTTTTACAGCCAGTTTTCATGTAATATCGCATGTGTTCTGGTGGAAGATGCCCAAGGATACATCTATATCACGTTATCACACATGACAACCATGCATTATCAGACATAGCGCTACTTCGGCCAAGCTTGTGTATATATCCAATATTTTTAGATTTCGGTTATTTTGGATGTAATTTCAATTCGAATTGGCTTCTACTTGTTACTAACTGCTTCTTATCCCGAAAATAAATATTACATTACAACTTAATGATTATGTAGAGTATAATGGCTTAACTATGTTAAATATGTGTAGATGGCGTTGTATGCATTAATAGTGTTGCAATGAAAAATTGTATGCATATGTCCACTTTTACATTGATGCGGTATATTATGATAATTTTGGATGTAGTTTCAATTTGAATTGGCTTCTACTTTATATTAACTGCTACTAATCCCGAAAATATATATTAAATTACAACTTAATTATTGTCAATAGTATAATAACATAATTATGTTAAAAATGTGTAGATGGCGTTGTAAAAATTAATAGATCTGTCCAATTTTACATTGGTGCGGTGTATTATAATTTCGACTCAGATAGAAGGTCCATTAAATCGAAAGAGAGCGGACAGATCCATACTTGTTATCACACTAGTATACAAAAATATAATAAACAAGTATGGAAAAGTCTGAAAAATATGTTTTCGCTCAGCTTTAAGACTAATAAGTAAAGACTAATAAGTATACAATATTTAAATAGTTCAAAAAGTGCCACATCGAAATATTGAGTTTGAAACAAATACGTTTCTGATTATTTGGGATCGATCTATAAATTGCAGTCCGTTCATTTGTTGGTTCGCACAAACTTCATCCATTGAAATATTATTTATAAGCATGGATCGATATCAAATTGGAATAGAGAATTAAATCTATTCCTAACTTGTAGACCACCCCTTCCGGTATCTGCACACCAAGAGCAATACTTTTGAAAATTTGTACTATTCTTATGAAACAAACGGAGTATCCGATTTGAACAAAAATGTTGCACATCACCCTTATTTTGCCAAAACATGGTTATGTCCGAAGATGGCTGGAAATTTTAAATATATTATGCACATTTTCGAATCGATATACGCCCTTCGTACCATCATTCCTTCTAGACAATGGGCTCAAGTTTTCATGACAGTATCGGTGTGTCATGAAATCTTGACTAACATGCTTGTAATCTTCACCATAGTATGGAGGATATATTAAATTTCAGATATATTAAATTTAAATATTTAACGAATTGAGATAAATCGTCAAGTTCGAAGATGGGCTATATCGGTCCAAGGGTACCGCCAATTACTTTGGAGTGTCTTTTTCAATCGAATTCGCTGAAATTTGGTATATTGGGTATTTATTGGGTATCAAGTTTCTTCAATAAGAGTCCATTTTTTTTTTTTTTTTTTTTTGAAGAGTTTGAGCACATTTTCTACCGAATTCTCTGTAACTTTGTACTTTAGGTTCTTATTGGGTACCAAACCTATCCACTTACAATTATCAATCTGAACATGAAGACACGACTAATACAACCGTCCGAGAAAACCGAAGTAGCATAGAGGCTGATAAGGTGCTTGAAGAAGTGAACAAGGATATCGCTAAGACATCACTACAAAACATAAGTTGTCTGGGGCACAAAAACGAAAAATAATATATTAAATAATGAGGTACCCTTTACATAACTCCATAATTCTAAACTTGCACATGCATTAAATGTTTTCTGTATTACAGTCATTTGGGTAGGAATATTTCTCTAAGGCCTTCAACATACCTTTTATGGGCGGGAAATGTCAGAAAATGAATTTATACTTTATATGATAATGCTTTGTCAGGAATTTTTTCACCGTAGAAGAACCGGTAATTTTAAATGGTCTTCAAGGAACTATATCACGAATTGGTAATACAAAAATTCCTCATTTCTGCAAATAGTTCAGAAAATGCGTCTGGAAACTTCACAATACTGACAAATTGGAAAATACCTATAGAGGCTATTACAAAGCTTCGGATACACCATGAGATGTATTAGTACCAAACATCCTATGAATAGTAGCATTGAAGACATACATTGGTAAATGGATGTCTAAAAGGTATCTCCGACAAATATTTAGATGTTATCCACCCGCATCAGCTCCAGAGAATGTCATTACACCACTTAGTTATTCAGGGGTTTCTAGAGGGTAGATGCTGATTCCGTACGTGTACGTCTGTTTGTAATTTTGAGAGTTTGGGCACGTTTTTCAACCGAAATGGTTGTAATTTGGATTATTAATATCGGTCCACTTTTTTGGGTATTCCACATATATAACAATACTTGGAAAATTGTTTTTATCGAATTGGCTGTAATATTGTATATATTCCCACCAAAATTGTGAATATTGTTTCAATTTTTAAAATAGGAATTTTGAGATGAATTTTCCATTTCCATTCGTCTGTACATCTGCTGTTATAATACTATCTTCAAAGGAAACAAAACTGAAAGGTCAGCTCCAAAATCAGCAATTACGGTCCTTATTTAGGCACCCCCCACGTATAATAAAGGAAATTAATATTGATTGATAATATTGATATTTGTATAATTTTATAATCGAGGTATATTAACCCTTTGAGCCCCGAATTTTTTCCGTGATCATAGAACAATTTTCTGTTCACAGATTTAATGTAACTATCCTAGATAGTATATGGACAAAATTTGACATCGCTACATCTTTGCATTCGGGAGATACAGTACATTCTTTCTGAAAAATAAAAGCACAATAGCAAAAAAACCAAATGCAAAATCGACGACAAATCAATTTAAATTATTTTCTATATTCTGTTTTACAAGAGTCAAAAATAATTCTAATGGCAGAATTCGTACATTTCGAATACGAAGCGATTTAAATAATTTCGACTGTATACACAAATTGGTACTGTACACATTTTTGCCCTTTTCTCTATATTAAAAAGCTCGTAACTTTACCAAAAATTTGAATTGTTTAGATTTGTTTTGTGATATGTTTCGTCCATAATCAGGACTGGACATATGAAATCCAAAGAATATATATTTACTAGCAGCATTTTAAATATATGCTCTAAAACATTTTGTTGCCTGTGGGCAACATTGGGCCACAAAGGGTTAATGTAGTTGTCTTTTCTACGAAAATGTTAAACATGTATAGCAAATGCTTTGTTATTTCTTCTTGTATTTTCTCTATATCTTTAATAATTTTGCTTATTTGTAGGCTTATATCTATTTTTCTTTAATTGTGCATTGAAAAAAATAGTATATAAAAAACCATGCCCTTAAGTATGCCTTGAAAAATATTTTTAAAAATCCACGCCTTTAAGTATGCCTTGAAAAATAGTATTTTTATAACTTTTTTACTCGAGGTATATTAAAGTAGTCTTTTCCACGAAAATATTAAACATGTATATTAAATTCGTGGTCTTTTCTTGTTATATTTTCTCTACATCTTTAATAATATTGTCTATTTGTAGGCGTATATCTACTTTCCATTTGAGAGTTCTCGCCCCCTTAAAGATGCTTGTAATAATGTACTAATGAAGTACGTGTTTCATTTGAAGAGCATTTACACATTTACATTAATGTCATTATTCGGTTGCCTAGGAATGATAGGCTGAAGTACAGCATTTTTTTGTGGGCCATCAATTGTTCGGTGACCTCATGTAACAGCAAATGGAAATCATGTATTTGGTGTCAATGTCACAAATTCAATTACAATTTCATTGGTATCAAGAACAACACAAGGGTCATTGATTTGGCAAATGTTTGGTGAGATGGCCAAAAATTACTCACACACAAAGAACACTCATAAACTAAAGGTAATTTCAATCAAATGCAAGAAAGAGTCATCATCATGGCACAATGTCAGTGGCAGAGTGCCTAAAAATAGATAACACTGTAAACGATAGCACTTAACTTAAGCAAAGAAGAAGAATAAGTTTTAAATGATTATCATGCCTGAAAATATGCCTCATAAATAATTATTAGGAATTTCATTAGAATTGATGATTTGACGCCATTGATATTCCTTGGAAAAAAAACGAATGAAGATAAGTCAATGACTTTTGGAAAACATTTGTTGTAATAAAATTATAATTTAAATCCAAAATTTTTATTTTATTGTAAAAAAAGTTTCCCCAGGATATGATTTTTATTGGCTTAAGGGGACCCCCCCATTCACGGGGTCAAAATTTTTGTTGATATAATTCGAATCAACACTGATTAAATAATGTCTCTACAAAATTTCAAGTGAAAATCTCAAGAACTCTTGAAGATATATCCGATTTATTGTGTTAGCATCAAGTGACGGCTAAAGGGCTTCTCAAACTTTAAACGCGTTTTTCTCTAAACATTTTTTTACGAATGGCGGGCACGATAACTCAAAAACTAATAATCCAATCGGTTCCAAATTTTGCAACGTTTCTCTGGGAGTGTATAGCTCTCGTATGAACTAGGATAAAGCCAATCGGTGAAGATCTTCTTTATTTTTTTTTTAACTTGGTTTTTGGTAAAAAATCGTCGATTTTCCAAAAATATTTTTTCAAAGGTCCACCATTTTGTTAATTTTATAGCGAAGTCAATAATCCTAGTTCATATGAGAGCCAGACATGTACTCTTTCTAACACCGTTGGAATTTTCGGATTCCGATGATCCAGTGAGGAGTTATCATGCCCGCCATCAAAAATAAGGACTTTTCTTTAATTACAAAAAACAACAACAAAACAATAACAAAAATTTTTTGTAAATTATTTTTCTTCTCTTTTAAATCTTCAAATATATTTGTGCAAAGTTACAAACCTTAACAAGCATTGGTATTGATTTCCCAGCCCATTGAAAATCTTGAAAAATTAAAATCGAGAATGGGTGGGGTTCCCTTAAGAAGTTTGCCTCCCTCATCCCTTAAAGTATGCTAAAAGTTACACATAACTTTTTTCACTTATAGCATATCTTTACAAGAACTTGTAATGATATTTTGTTAAGCCTGCTTTTGGGGGGCTTTAGGAATGTAAGAAGGTATTTCACTCCTTCCATATGGACATATATTGTGGAATACATACGAACACCGCAGTGTTTGTATTTGTTTCATGTTTTTTCGCCACCCTTTAATATGAGTGTGTGTGTGTGAACGAATCTGTTGCTTTGTGGCATCTTCGTTGCTATTTCCTTTTTCAGATGATTTATTTCAACTTGTTGCTGCTAGCAACTGTAACTGATTATATTTTTGTGGGTTCATTCGGGTTTCTCTTTTTCTATATGTACATATACATGTATATGATATACATTTATATAGTAACGGTTGTTATTTATTACAGAGTTGAAATAGATTTTTTTCATGTATTCAAAAACTGTTGCATACTTTACGGATAACAATGGAACTTTTTATTTTTTCTGTGTGTGTTTTCACGTAAAGGGGATAATAAATAAATTGGATATATTTATTAAAAAATCTCATACTTATCATATATTTTGTAATGTGTATAAAATATAAATATACTTAATATACATATATCCTCATTTCATAGTCCTTGAAAACAAATCATTTAAAAAATACATTGAAAAATACTTTTTAAAAATCCTATGCCTTGCATAATTATATTTTAAAACCAGTAAGGAAAGAGTAAAGTCGGACGGGGCCGACTATATGATACCCTTCACCACTATGGTTATATTAAACAGATGCATCCTAACAGACGTCACAGTTTTAAAGGACCTTTAACATGAACTTGGATGATCTAAAATAAGAAACCTTTATCTAAATGTAAACCGAATTATGTAAATCGATTTAAAACAAATATCTATCGTACACCCGTTGAATATTTAAACCTAATTAACACGAAGTCGGTCGGATATATATGGGCTAAGTCTGTACTTCTACAAAACGCAATTAAGTCATTTTATGCTCAATTT
>NW_026883198.1:0-4709 GCF_032173495.1 Musca vetustissima | reverse complement strand
AGCGGCTTAGGGTATTGTTGCCATTTTCATTTTAATATGAAAACATGAATGAGTGTGTATGTGTGTGCGTCTGTTACCTTCACTATCAGCATGCCTATCTTTTCGGCCTGACGCTGCTATAATTGAAAGTGTTTGATGTTGCCTTTGGAAACGGGCATGAGTGTGTGTGTGTGGGTACGTGTGTGAGTGAGTATATGTTTGAGTACATTAACTTTATCGCTTTGTAAAAAAAAGTTTAGCAAAATAGTTTGTTGTAGCTGTGCTCTCGTCCGTAGACATAGCATACCATTGGGCGCTGAATTTAATGAATTTTTTATTAGCTTTCTACAGCTCTCGCAACAATCAACAAGTAAAGCTACCGAACAATAGTTTTTTTTTTTGGTTTTCGTATGCTCTTGTCATGAAAGGAATTTGCAACGGGCTTACTGCAATTTGTGTGAATGCATGTGATGTGAGAGGAAAAAAATTTTAATTAATTTTTGTTTTTGGTGAAATGACGTTGGTTGTACTGTGCGAACAGTGTGAGCATGATGCATTATTCAAGAGAAAGGTGTTGAATGCAGTAAAATTACAAGTAAATAAACTATTATATACATAAGTGTTCCAAGAAACTGGAAACACAACACGAGCGAGTATGCAAACTGTAATAATGCTAATTAGTTGTATAAAAATTTTAAATATTTAATTGAAGCAAAAATTGCATAGACAAGCTTAAGCACGGGGAGTCTGTATGGACGAGCTAAAGGGAGTCTTTCATAGACGAGGTGAAAAGAGTGCCAATGGATAGTTTAAGGGACTCTCAATAGACGATCTGAAGGGCGTATATATAGACGAGCTGGAGGGAGTCTTTCATAGACTAGGTGAAGGGAGTCTTTCACAGACTAGCTGAAGGGAGTCTTTCATAGACGAGCTGAAGGGAGTCTTTCATAGACGAGTTGAAGGGAGTCTTTCACATACGAGCTGAAGGGAGTCTTTCATAGACGAGCTGAAGGGAGTCTTTCATAGACGAGCTGATGGGGGTCTTTCATAGACGAGCTGAAGGGAGTCTTTCATAGACGAGCTGAAGGGAGTCTTTCATAGACGAGCTGAAGGGAGTCTTTCATAGACGAGCTGAAGGGAGTCTTTCATAGACGAGCTGAAGGGAGTCTTTCATAGACGAGCTGAAGGGAGTCTTTCATAGACGAGCTGAAGGGAGTCTTTCATAGACGAGCTGAAGGGAGTCTTTCATAGACGAGCTGAAGGGAGTCTTTTATAGACGAGCTGAAGGGAGTCTTTTATAGACGAGCTGAAGGGAGTCTTTCATAGACGAGCTGAAGAGAGTCTTTCATAGACGAGCTGAAGGGAGTCTTTAATAGACAAGCTGAAGGGAGTCTTTCATAGACGACCTGAAGGGAGTCTTTCATAGACGAGCTGAAGGGAGTCTTTCATAGACGAGCTGAAGGGAGTCTTTCATAGACGAGCTGAAGGGAGTCTTTCATAGACGAGCTGAAGGGAGTCTTTCATAGACGAGCTGAAGGAAGTCTTTATAGACGAGCTGAAGGGAGTCTTTATAGACGAGCTGTGTGAAAAATGACAAAATTTGTATTCTATAGCGTATATATTTACCCCTGAATGACATAGACCCGAGAAGTTGATATTATATCCAAGAGGTGTGATTGACCTTTAAATTAATACCAATTACGATACTGTGGCCTGTATCGTGTTTACAAATTATAATGGGCAGACGGACAGACGGACGGACACACATGTCTAGATTGACTCAGATAGTCGAGATATGATGATCGGTATACTTAAAGGTGGGTCTAGGACCAATATTTCGCGGCGTTACAAACTTTTGGGGCTGCACAAAGCTATAATACCCTGACAACATAATTGTGTAGGAGCAGTATAGTCGGACGGGGCCGACCATATGATACCCTACACAACTACCACGAAAAACACACTTTGGGCGGTTCTATATTCTGAGCCTGGGCAATATTTCGTGATACTTGGACCCTTTTTACCGATTATAGATCAATAACTCCTCTTTCTAAGTCTTGCATATTTTCCAAAATATTTTTTCTTGAAGTGAATTTTTAAGCCATAAAATAAAAAAATTGGTCACTATAGGTTTTGGTTGATTTGACCATCGGAAAATTGACCGATCATCATCTAAACAGCCGCTCTAAGTATTTGATCAGATCCCCTTCACCTTGTAAAATATGTGATGTTCTGCATATAATAATTGCCTCTAGAGCGACTAGAAAATCTGACAAAATTAACGTTTTCGGTTCATTGCACCCCCATAATGAAATCTCAACTTCACCGAAAACTACAGGCATCGTCCTTGAGTATACCGATCGTCATATCTCGACTAGCTGAGTCGACATGTGTGTCCGTCCGTCCGTCTGTCCATTATAATTTGTAAACACGATACAGGCCACAGTTATGGACCAATCTTCACGAAATTTTGCATGTAAGATGAGTTCTGGCCAATGAAGACCTCTATTGTTTTTGGGAAAGATAGGTTAATATTTAGGGGATGAAATGGACCAAATACTAAATTTTTGTCGGTTTTTCTGGTCGCTCCAGAGGCCGCAATAATGGCCCGAACATCGTGAAATTTTGCATGGAGAAGGGGATCGGGTCAAAGAATAAGCATTCCTGTTTTGATAAAGATTGGTCAATATTTAGCGGGTCAAATGGACCCTGACTTTTGTGTGAAAAATGACAAAATTTGTATTCTATAGCGTATATATTTACTCCTGAAGGACATAGACCCGATAAGTTGATATTATATCCAAGAGGAGTGGTTGACCTTTAAATTGATACCAATTATATTGTCGTATGTGCTCGGATGTGGGAGTTACACCTAAACATTTACAGGTGCTTTTTTATTCAGATGTTATTTAGTAACCCTTTACCATACTAGAGGGCAGAAATGTAGCGCTGATCGCTTTAAAATGTTGCATGAAGTTCCAGTTATGGTCAAGGATAACGCATAAAATTTTCGGTGACGATCAGGTAATTATATTGTGATGAAGTGGACCAAAAACTTATTTTTTTGTGTTTTTTCGAGTCGATCTATAGGCTCCAATGGGAATAAGAACATCACAACACAAGGGAAGGGATTCTGGAAAAGTAATTACAAGGGCTGTACTGAACATTAGTAATAATTGTTGGCCTCTAGTTGGTTCAGATGGTTCAAATATCGCGAAATATTGCCCGAGCTCAGAATATAGATCCACAGAAAGTTAGTTTTTCGTGGAAGTTGTGTAGGGTATCATATGGTCGGCCCCGTCCGGCTATACTGCTCCGCTCACTCATTATGTCTAATATGCCTTTAAATAAAATCTGCAGGATAGGAACATTTGACAAACTGAAGGCTAGGGTGTCTTCAGAGCTCAGCATTCGCCATTATAAGCCATTAGAGACTTTCCGTGGCTTGCATCTCGTTTCCTCTATTAGCTCGTCTATATAGACTATCTGACAATCTGAGGACTTTAAAAACATTCGCCTCGAAACAAAGATCTTATAAAGTCCCTTTACTGCAATCTTAGGTCACTGGCCTTTAATTTGCCTACATCAAATCCTTTGCTTTATGCATTTATTTTCCCTTTATAAAATTGCCTAGTCTATTGTCCGTCTTAATAGGTTCACTGGCCTTCAATGTATCCATTAATTTCCACACAATTAAATTTTTTCCAACGTCTTCCAAAACATTTCTATAAATAAATTGTTCTACATATTCTCCTATTCTCTAATATAATTAAAATTTATTACAATTTGCTAATTATTTTATTCAATTTAATTTGTCATTGAATTGACAGCTTTGTTCTAAATATTGTGTGCCAAAAATACTCAAAGAAATTTATATTTGAAAATAATTTAAATTGCATATTTTTGCCATTCAAATATTTGTTCGATGGTTTCAGTTTGGACAAAAACTGAACACACATTTAAAAAACAAAACAATCGCCTTTTGTCCAAAGACAATATCAATATTTGCCCAACTATCTGGTCAACCACCAAACCGTAGCAGACATAGGCCAATAGTCTTATATTAGCCTGCCCGGCAAGCACACAACACAATTGGTCTATGAACTGTCTCTCTATCTCTCAGTGGAATTAACTAATTTGCATTTTAACGAAAAAAAACTAATTTCCAACAAATTTCAACACTACTAATTAACAAGTGAAAAAAGCGTTAAGTTCGGCCGGGCCGAATTTTGGATACCCTCCACCATAGTTATACTGGCAGATGCTTGAAATAAAAATATAAGGAAAAATACCAAAAAGTGAATCTATACCGATAATTCTATAAACGGATTTATGTAAACCATTATGTAGACAAAATAAACATTTCAGCAATTTTTAATGGGAATTCTTCCTAAAATCTGAAAAACCCAAAGCGGGGATTGGTACTAATAACGTATAGTAGAGTATAAATAAAATCCTCAAACTACTGCAATTTAGATTGCAAAGTTATATGAGGCTATGCCTAAAGGGGAACCAATATTGATTACATAGTTTAGGAATTAGCGAATATTTGGGGCTATGCCTAATTAATGTCCGATATATGTAAATTTCGAACTCAATATTTTAGTTATGTATCTCAATTCTTCCCTTCAGGAATTATCATTATATGGAAGAGATGCCTGAATGCCTGCCGATATACATGAAATACAAAATTCAGAAATTTTTATGGTTTTTTCCTAACAACCCCAAAG
>NW_026883197.1:0-47166 GCF_032173495.1 Musca vetustissima | reverse complement strand
CAATTTTCAGAAGGTCTTCTATAGATATCACATCCCCAGGGTACAGGGTTATCCACTTCATAGTTATAAAAGTAATAGTAAATTAAACAAAAATAAATATTTTTATTATAGAGTTTGAACGAACCATAAAAAATCGAATGGTGTCAAATCGCATACTCTTGGTGACCAGTTAATATCGCCTCGACGAGAAATTTGACAGCCATGAAATGTCTGTTACAATAAAGCTATAATCGCTCAAGTTGTTTGCCATATGGAACCGTCTTGTTGAAACCACATATTTTCCAAGACATATTCTTGAATAGCAGAAAAAACACGTCGGTTATCATATGACTATAACACTCCTTCGGACCCAAGAGCGTACCAAACCTTGCCTTTTCTGGATGTATTGGGCTCCCTTCATTTACTAGAGGATTCTCTGAACCCCAACTACGACTATTTTGTGATTCATCGCTGAAGAAAATGTTCACTCTTCAGTTATTACCTAAGCTGGACTTTTTATGGATAGAGGTTAGATCTAAATGCAACATACGCCATATTGTACCATAAGACAGTCCTAATACCTGAAAACGACGAGGAATGGAAAAATTTGGGTCTTGGGAAACACTTTCACTTACAGCAGCGAAATTTTCAGCGGAACGAGCGAAGCGATGATGCAGAGGCCTTACAATATTTGTAATCGCTACAATCTCTTCAAATCGCCTTATAATTTTGCCAATTGAGTGCGTAGAAATCAATTTTGGTTTCCATAGGTATTATGTGAAACATTTTTGTTGTTTTTCTACAAATAGAGACATTTTTAAGAGCTAGTCGGTAGAATGAAGATCTTCTATCTTTCGAGAGGACTTTTTTAGATAGAACAGGTTGCAAGAGGACATTTTATAAGGTTTTCTATAGATAGAAGACTTTTGAAGAAGTCGTCTTTAAATGATAGACGTTGTCTGGCCTGCTTCTGTATACATGGGTCCGATGTTGAAAAGTCTGGGGAGAAACAGACTTGTTTGCATAAAATAGTTGCAAATTTAAATGGTATCTTGTTTTTAACAGTCCATGGTTCATGATCCATTGATGTCGTCTTACACCGATGGAGGTTTATTAGGATTGTTTCAATCAATTGCACTGTAATAAACGGTATTTTTGGGAGTCGGTAATTTTCTCTTCGGCTTTCTTTTTATACCCTTCACCACACTGTGGTACAGGGTATTATGTCTTTGTGCACATGTTTGTAACAGGCAGAAGGAAACGAGATAGACACATGGTCCCCTTTGAGAATATGCATAGAATCACTTTCTGAGTCGATTTATGCATGTCCGTCCGTCTGTAGATATTAAATTGTAAACAAAGTACAGGGCGCATTTATGATTCGATTTGGATATACTGAATTGGGTCCGGAATGATGTGTGCTAAGTTTCGAGAAAATCGGGTCAGATTTAGATATAGCTTCCATATATATTTTCGTCCGATTTAAGGTAAATGGGGCACCGAAGTCCCTATATATCTTTCGATTTGCACGAAATTTTTCAAAGGGCACTGAATTGGGTCCGGAATGATGTGTGCTAAGTTTCAAGAAAATCAGTTCAGATTTAGATGTATCTGTCATATATATTTTCGCCCGATTGAATATATATGGTGCGCCAAAGTCCCTATAGATCTTTCGATTTGCACGAAATTTTGCACAGGGTACTAAATTGGGTCCGGAATGATCTGTGCTAAGTTTCGAGAAAATCGGGTCAGATTTAGATATAGCTTCCATATATATTTTCGTCCGATTTAAGGTAAATGGGGCACTGAAGTCCCGATTTGCAAGAAATTTTGCTTAGGGTACAGAATTAGGTCCAGAATGACTGTCAATGTTCGTCCGATTAAGATAAAATTTTGCACAGAGTACTATATAAGGTCCTGATTGATGTATGCGAAGTTTTGTTAGAATCGGTGCATTTTTTCGTCCGATTTCACTTTAATGATCCACCAAAGATGCTATGTCTATTCTCCTATTGTTTTCGACCTTGGAAAATATTGCTAAAATATTAAAAATGTCGGAAAGTGAGGCGGGATTACTATATGAGGTCGGAAATTTCTCTCACCCTGCAAGAAACTTTACTGGCACTATACCTATAGCCTGACGGAATTAACATAAAAATACAACCAATAACTGCAGTGCTCTATTTTTATTTGTTATGTTTCTCGAACTAAAATTCTAAAGCCACTGTGCAGACATTTCGCCTTGAAGGCCACAGAAAATTTTCCTTGGCGTACAAGCAAGTGTTCATAGCTACTGGTGCTGGTGGTGTTGGTGGTGATGTTGTTGATGTTGGAGTAGCTGATGTTTGTCGTCACTGTCAAATAATAATCCCAATGGATTTGTGGGAGCCTCATGCAACAGATGTGCTCTTCACACTCAGACCATAATTATGCGATTTTCATGCTGCATTCCCATCACCAAGGAATAGAGATGAAATTAATCTTCATAGCTCCGAGTGTGTGTCTGTGTGTGTGGTGTGAATGATGATGAGAATCATTATCATTTCCGATCGGGTGAGTGAGTGACTAAGTGAAACGATTTTCCATTACCAAAATAGCAGCGAGATCAACAAGTTTTTCCTTTTAATTTTTTTCTTTTTAATGTGAAGGCTTTTAGAGAAGAAAAAGGGGGAGGAGAGAGAGGAGAAAGGATAGGGAGAATATTTTAATTAATTTGTTATGTGTTTTTTGTTGTGAGACTTTTACGACTAGTCTCTGTGCCTATCTGTGTGCAAAGGGGGAAAATGATCCCCATCCGCTCTATAGGGGTATACAACATGTGCAGCTGTGTGTGTGAGTGCTGGGTGCGAACAAGTGGACTACAAATCTAAAATTTGAAATTTAATTTTAAATATTTTATAATCCATCCAGCCATAATCATAAACGTTTTTATGACGACAAGTTGTTGTTGCCTAGCATGTCGGCTTGTCTGTTTCCATCCGAATTTACAAATCGCCACCGACAACATCTTTGATACTTTGGCCGAAGCCCATTTGCTTCATCATCGTGTAGACGGAAAAGGCAAATTTTACAACCTGTAAATGAAAAAATCGTATATTCGGGAGAAACTCTTTCGGGTCTCAAATTTCGTTTCGGCGTCTCTTACGTTGATGTTGGAATTCAGGGTAATGGGGAAAATTTTCATCGCCGTCAAAATCAGTGTCTTCTGGGTGTGTTGTAGGAAAAAACAAATCATTTGCTTGTAGCGCGGCTCCTCGACATGCCATGCCGAATGGAATATGGCCAATGAAATCGCATCACTATCGTCCATTAAACAATTGGCCAGGAAACTACAGGGAAATGTCTCTGTCAATATGGATGCCACATAGAAGAGGGATGCAATGACAGCCAAACGATCCGCAAAGAGAAAGATGTGTAGGGTCGTGATACCCAAGATGAGGCCAATGATGAGAAATTGAACGAACATGGTGCCCGAAATGACAGGGCAGAAAATGTTGTACAACCTAGGGAAAGTAAAAAAGCTATATATTATAAAAAATTGTACAAAAAATCATATTCAGCCACGCTGAATAGCAATTTTCCTATGGAAACTACGATTCAGTAATTTTCCTTTGGAAAATACTATTAACCCAGGTTGAACCGCAATTTTCCTATATAAAACACTATTCAGCCAGGCCGTATATCAATTTTCCTATGGAAAATACTATTCAACCAGGCTGAATAGCAATTTTCCTATGGAAAGTAGTATTTAGCCAGGCTGAATAGTTAATTTCCTAAGGAAACTAATATACAGCCAGGCTGAATAGATAATTTCTTAAATAAGCTGCTATTCGGTTAGGCCGAATTGAAATTTTCTTATAGAAACTACTATTAAGCCAATCTGAATTGAAATTTTCCTATGGAAACTACTATTCTGCCAGGCTGAATAGCAATTTTCCTATGGAAACTACTATTCAGCCAGGCTGAATAGCAATTTTCCTATGGAAACTACTATTCAGCCAGGCTGAATAGCAATTTTCCTATGGAAACTACTATTCAGCCAGGCTGAATAGCAATTTTCTTATGGAAACTACTATTCAGGCAGGCTGAATAGCAATTTTCCTATGGAAACTACTATTCAGCCAGGCTGAATAGCAATTTTCCTATGGAAACTACTATTCAGCCAGGCTGAATAGCAATTTTCCTATGGAAACTACTATTCAGCCAGGCTGAATAGCAATTTTCCTATGGAAACTACTATTCAGCCAGGCTGAATAGCAATTTTCCTATGGAAACTACTATTCAGCCAGGCTGAATAGCAATTTTCCTATGGAAACTACTATTCAGCAAGGCTGAATAGCAATTTTCCTATGGAAACTACTATTCAGAAAGGCTGAATCAGAAATTTCCTATAGAAAATACTATTCAGCCAGGCTGAATCAGTAATTTCCTATAGAAAATACTATTCAGCCAGGCTGAATAGCAATTTTCCTATGGAAACTACTATTTAGCAAGGCTGAATTGAAATTTTCCTGTAGAAAATACTATTCAGCCACGCTGAATCAAAATTTTCCTATGAAAAATCTTCCAGAATAACTTACCCCATAATATTCTTATGATCCAATACACATTGCACCAATGCCTCATAACGTTCATCGCTGGTCATTTCCGCATCGGTACCCAATCGCGATATGCGTCTTGCCAAAATATGCAAATGGGTGCGTATTATCGTTATAAATATAACCGGATATGAATCTAATACCGCCTGCTGAAAACAATGAAATGTTATCATCGAATATTCCACCGTCGACTGAATGCAAAATTTCCATTGCCCTTCTTGCCAATGGAAAAACGGATTAAACACCTGATATGGTGGCTTCTGATGGATAATGGCTACCAAAAATGTACTTGTAGCATACGAGATATACAACGCAGAGTACAGAGTCACGATACGATTTGAGAATGCAACAATTTTACGAATTTGCATACCATCCTCATCGTTGTCGATACGTACATCGAGACGATCCATAAATTTACGCGATACGATCAATCGGCGAAACAAGAAGAAGAAAACCAACATTTTGAGACTGCAACCGATGCAATTCACCCAGATTTGTAACGAAGTGAAAAAGTCACTGGGACTAAAGGTACTCAGGCGCAGCATAAAACTCATAAGGAAACCAACCGGGAGGTATGAGGTGACAAATGTATTGATGAACAACGACCACACATAGAATCCGTATTTGTATTTCTCAGTGGGTAAATATCCGATAATGTTCAGACCGCGAAATACATAAATGGTTGCGTCACGGGTCTTCGGTACTGGAGCGTCCAAGTCGATATTGGCCAGATCAAAAATACGACTGGAAAATAAAAACAAGTGAACAAATTAGTTATTTAATGGGAATATGGAATTTTCAAGGTCCAACACAACTAACATTCGATAAACAAACTCCCACATGGAGGCCCTGTCCAATATTCCGCATTTTAAACGTTTAAGTCGCATTTTCCCGCCGAATGCGTTTTTTTGGCATCCAGGGTATTTGAAGGGTAAAAAATAGCTTTACAGCTTTAGGTAAAGTAAACATAGGTCAATTTTTGACAATGCGCCCTGTTATATTTTCGGTATTTTTAAGATCTTAGCTACAATTTAGACAAGACATCTCATCGACCAGGGTCTTCCTAGAAAGGCCGCAGTCCAATATCTTTCTTGCCACTTCTCCTACCTTTTTGGGTAGCCCTTATTGAGATTCTATGGCTTATTTTGTCTAATAATTTTGCTGTACACCCTATAGATACACTTTCTAGTGCACACTTTCTAGTGTAACTAAACTTCATGTTTTAAATCCCATAATTTCCTATTCATATCTGGAAGAAGACCTCATCATAAAAAAATTACCTATCTAGTCCACAAATTATCTTACCCCTATATAATGGCACCAACCGATCGGTTAAAGGTTCTAGGAAACCCCGTTCCTCTAGCTTTGTAGATCTGATTTTGGTTGGACCAGCCTTGTCTTATGTGGATTAAAGTCACTCTCGTTTGCCTATGTAGAACCTATTCCTTTACAAGAAGTCAACAACGCTTCGTTGTCAGCATCCAAAGAGTTTCCGGCAAGCTACCTTAACACCTTGTTTATAACACAAAAATTTCCGTAAATAGTGGTGGCGAGCGCAGACGACTTTAATAAGCTGAGGAACATTACATGCAAAATCGCCGGAGTCCTAAGAAGATACTCCCTTGCAGTTCTCCGAAATGCGTTCTAATTTTATTGCGTTTGAATATTATTTCACTGCGAATCGCTTATATTCGCAAACCATTCCACCGCCAGACCGACCTTTTGCTTTGTGGTCAACAAAGGTTCGTTGTCAGGATGCATCCACGACGTCATAATTGTACAATCATCCGCATACATTACGTTCTCTATGACGAATTTCATAAAGGTGAAGGTTAATTAGATCCGCAAACATAACTCTTCTTTGGAAAACTCGATGTTTTACTCTAGGGGTCCTGACGCTATATTCGTACAATTATTCGCATACATTTCAGAAAGGTAGAAATGAAACAGACCCGCAAATATGTGTCCTCATTGAGAAATTTCCAGTTTCACAACTTCTTGTTTCTCAATGCCCGGACCAATACATATAGTTGATTATCCAACGTTTTAAGCTTTGTCTCAAGGATGACTTCTCTAAGGCTTTCGAAAAGTCAAGGGCCTTCAAGCTGTTCCATTGCTGTGCATCTTCCGAAATCGACGTTGAAGGCTACTGGGAACCTACTTCTCATCAGCAGGGCCCTTTGTGACTGGAGTCGGAAGTGAAATCGTTCTACACAATTCACTGTACTTGTCCGGCTTTAGTAGGGGACCACCCCGCCCAATTTCCTGGCTTCAGGAACATGTGGATGACTACACCAAATAGAGTAAAGCTGTATTTTAGGTTCATTCGGTTGCTTAAGCATTCCATTCAATGCTATAGAAGACTTAGAGTTTCTAATGATATCTGCAACATTATCCTTGTAGTGTAGCGTACATCTTCTCGGCCTGCCACTCTCAGGGTGCTTAAAAAAAGTACAGGGTAAAATTACTCCCAAATCTGTCACCGTTACGTCGCTACATTTGACAACCACCTTTTGGAATTCAAGACTGATTTACCGCTGTCCACAATTTACTGGTTTCGATTCTGATGTTGCAAAGCTTAGGAGTAAGTAACGTCGCCTCTGCTAACGATGACGATATTGGGGAGGAGTCCTGAGCCGAGGGAAATGGCGTGTTGCCAAGTTACGTTATTTATCAGAACAGGGGCCACGATGGCGTACTGTGGCAATATCTTCTAATTTTCGTGGGAACATCCTCATTCACTGTGCAAAACGTTGAGCTATAAATCAGCTCGGTCAATAATGTAGACCTCTGCTTATTATTTAGGACGGAAAGGCAGAGCTAATATCGAAATCATCTAACACTAGGCATCTTTATTACCTTCCAAAAGCTATTTAACGGCGGTAGATACAAGCTGAACACTTCACAGTGATGGTGCTCTGTCCACTAACGGACACCATGAAGAAGGGGAGGTGGACTTAAACACGGGAAATGACAAATTGACAGATTAGGTAATTTATAAGATCGGGTGTCATACTGTAACAATTTTAAATCTTTTCTCAATCACTGTAAAAAACGTGTAGCTATAAATTTGCTCGGTCTTTTTTGATGCAGACCTCTGGCCATTACCTAGGACAGAATGCCGAGACTAATAGTGAATATAAAAATCCCTTAGTACCAGACGTTTATTATACCCTCCACCATAGTATGGAGGGTATATTAATTTTGTTTTTCCGTTTGTAACTCATCGAAATAATCATTTCCGACCCTATGAAGTATATATATTCTTGATCAGCGTAAAATTCTGTGACGATATAGCCATGTCAGTCCGTCTGTCTGTTGTAATCACTCTAGCGTCTAAACGAATAGATAGCCAAAATTTTCATAGAGTCGTCTTTTGTCTGCAGGCAGGTCAAGTTCGAAGATGGGCTTTATCGGTCCACGTTTAGACATAGCTCCCATATAAGGATATCCCCCAATTTTCGGTATTTTGAGGTTCTTGAGCGTGTTTTTCAACTGAATTCGCTGAAATTTAGTATATTGGGTAGCAAATCTCTCCACTAAAAATTATAAATATGGGTCCATATTTTCGGATAGCCCCCATATAAGGGTACCCCTAATTTTGCGGTATTTTGGGGGGTTTGAACGCATTTTTCGAACGAATTCGTTGAAATTCGGTACTTTGAGTTCTTATTAGGTAGCAAATCTCTATACTAAAATTTACAAATATAGGTAATTTATTTCGGGTAGCCCCCATATAAGGGTACCCCCCAATTTTCGGTATTTTAGGGTTTTTGAGCGCGGTTTTTAACCGAATTCGCTGAAATTTGGTACAGGGGGTTCTTATTGGGTACCAAAGTTACCTACTAAAAATTATAAATATAGGTCCACTTTTTCTGGCAGCCCCCATATAAGGGTACCTCCCAATTTCCAGTTTTTGGGGGGTTTTGACCGGATTTTTTCACCGAATTGGCTGTAATTTAGTAATTTGAGTTCTTATTGGGTATCAAATCTCTCCACAAAAAATTATAAATATAGGTAAACTTTTTCGGGTAGCGCCCATATAAGGATACCCCCAATTTTCGATATTTTGAGGTTCTTGGGCCCGTTTTCAAACGAATTTGCTGACAGTTGGTACATAAATCGTTTTGTAGAATTATCGGTATATGCCCACTTTTTGGTATGTTCCCTATATTTTCATTGCATGTATCTGTCAGTATAACTATGGTGGAGGGTATCCAAAGTTCGGCATGGCCGAACTTAACGTTTTTTCACTTGTTACATTCCAAAAGCGAATTATTTAACGGCAGGATATACAAGCTGAGCACACATATCTAGAAAATACCAATCTTCATTGCTACCCCCCAAATATTCCATGTACGAGTATGAGTCAGTAGACTTTAGCTCAAACAAGATAGGTCTATACTGTGCAGAATAAGCACGCAAGGTCCACACCTCCGCTTCTACTTTGATCTTACAAAACGTGCAAGCTAATGGTGTCAGTTAGCTTTGTCTCTTGGATCGCGGCTTTTAACATAGCTACATAAACATGCACCGACCTATTTGAAGTACGTAGAAGATTCGATGAACACATTTTATTCTACGTTTTGAAGTTTAGAAAATCCAAATTACAGCATTTTCGGTTAGAAAACATTGCCGAAATTTTAATTAAAAATGTACTTAATTTATTCAACAAATTTTATATACACAACCCCCTATGGCGGAAGACTAAATTTTCCACATTTTCCTAATGATTATCATTACGGAAAATATATTTTTTCATTCGAGATATACTTACATTTTTGATAGACTGTCCCACCATTTTTGAAAACGTTCTTTCAATTTCATGTTTGAAGGCAATACTTTGCGTGCAGAACTTGTTCTTATTGTTTTTTACAAATTGATCTTTGAAGTTCCAATCAAATGTTGTTGTACGGTGTGGCCACACGGTTTTAGGGTCCTCGTTTGCTTCTTCTTCTTCTTCTGAGTCACCAAAGCGGGATGTTTTCTTGTTTTTCTAAAATAAATAAACAAACATAAAAAATCGTCGTTGTCGTTATGTTGTTGTTTCATGTGATCTTTGGTTTCTCTTTCGTTTAAACTAAAAAAACTATAATTGTATTTGGTCGGCATTTTGCACTGTCGTTCTTTTTTATTATCTTTGGTCCGATTTGATGTTGAAACGTTTTTTGTTCGTTTTGTTTATTTTAACTTAAATTCTCAGTTACCAGTAGTTGATGCTATTTTTTATTTAACTAAAAAAAACGACATTTTATGAGTCTTCTATTTTTTTTCCCAAAAAATGTACACTCCATTATTTTTATAAGACAACACAAGACCGACTGACGTCCACTGATGATCAACCCATTAACCAATAAAAAATATGTTTATAATTGTTTATGTTTATATGTGGATGCTATACATATATGTATATTTTAGATAAATCGAAATAAATAGAACAATGATAATTTAATTCTGACCTAGTTTTAATTCAGCTCATCCAAATATTCGAGAACATAATATTGACCGCCATTTCTAGAGATAGAATTAATTTGAAAACTTAGAGGAAAGAGAATCCGGGAAGTGTAGAAACCAGTATTACTAAAATATATTGTGTCACATGAACCAAAAAGATATATTTTGTGGAAAAATATCGAAATTGACGCTGACACTGTGCAGCGCCAAAATCTTGAACCAACTGGGACCGCCAAAATCTGAAAGTTTATGGCAATAGAAGAAAAAATCCTAGCTCGGTTTTGAATTATTAGCAAAGGTTTTTGTTTAAACCAGGTTTTAATTTAGTCGATTTGGGGTGGATTTTCAATTAATACCTAGACTACTCGAAGTGTTCATTTTAACTCTTTAGCAATGTTTATACCAATTTTTTTTGAACATACAATTGGTGGCTTTGTGAGCCTATAATGCTTACAAAAGTCGGCCTAATGAAATTTTGCACAGATTCCAGAATGACTATATAGATCCCATATTTTATTTTCTCCGATTTCATGTCAGTTGTTCTCCAAAGAATCTAAAATTATTAGAATAGGACGTATGTTATACTTGGTTTATATGGGAAAATATGCTACTGTATTTTACAATAAAAATTTTGAGGGCATTTCTTGTATATACCCAAAGTGAACCACTAAGTAAAGTCGGACGGGGCCGACTATATGATACCCTTCACCACTTTGGGTATATTCAACAGATGAATCCTAACAGTCGTTGAAGGACCATTAACACGAAAATGGAACAATAAACATGTCATTCTGCAACCTGTACTAAATTTTTCATTTGGTCTGATATAGGGTTGCTTCTTACAATGCGACAAAATTATGCAAATATGTATATATATATATATATATATCCAAATCTGAACGAAACTTAACACACATCATTCTAGACCTAATTCAGTACGCTATGCCAAATTTTGTTCAAATCGAAAGATACATAAAGACATTGGTACACAATTTACATTAAATCGGACGAAAATATATAAGGGAGCTATATCTAAATCCGATTTTTCTCAATTTCAAAAGGGTTTGTCCTTGGGCCAAATAAGTGACCTATGCCAAATTTCATCCAATTCGGATCATAAATGCGACCTGTACTTTGTTTACAATTTAACATAGGTATTATGTCATACAGGTATTATGTCTTTGGTTCTTTTTGCATAAAATTACTTTCTGAGTCAATTTATGCATATCCGTCTGCCCATGTTAAATTGTGAAGAAAGAAATGCGAAGTGTACATTTATGATCCGATTCGAAAGAAAATCGGTTCAAATTTTGTCCGATTTTATGAAAATTTATATTCGATGGAGACTATATTTAGCATTGAGTACTGAATTGGGTGTAGACTGGCATGTATTAAGTTTAACTGAAATCGGTTCAGATTTGGATATAGCACCCATTTGTTTTTTCGTCCAATGTTATTTAAATGGTGCACCATTGCCTCTATATTATTTTCAATAGGGCTACCTTTATAGGGGTACCTTTGTATGGGGGCTACCAGAAAACGTGGACCTACATCTATAAATTTTTGCATGGATATTTGGTACCCCTTGAGAAATCTCTATGCCAAATTGCAGCCAATTTGATCGTAAAGTTGGACTAATAGACAAAAAAATGCCTTAAATCGGGAGGTACGGTTATAAGGGGTCTACATCAAAAGTTGTACCCAGGGACCCCGTTTCCCATACCAGTATATGTATTGATATAAAAACCATTTGAGCCAAATTTTGGTCGCCTATGTCAAGTGGTTCGCCAGTTAATGAGTTTATACCCAATTTTTGGGTAAATACTCAATATAGGGGTACCTTTGTATGGGGCTACCAGAAAACGTGGACCTACATATATAATTTTTTGTATGGATATTTCAATATTTCTATATCAAAAATTAGACCCAGGGACCCTAATTTCCATACCAACATTCCGTTTGAAATTTAAGTCAAATTTTGCCGCCTATGGTTCGCCAATTAATCAGTTTATACGCAATTTTTGGGTAAATACTCGTGTATTTAGCCAAGTATCTACCCACGTCTTCAAAGTTATTTTAAATCCATTTGATAACAGAAACCTGCAAAATAGGATGTAAGATGTTGTATTACCGATTCAAAATAGTAAATTACCAATAGTAAAAATAGTAAATACCCAAATAAATACACGAAAATTGGTATTTACCAACCCCTTGGGTATTTACCGCGTAAATTCCATCTCTAGGAATGATGAATTGGGCTTTGAATTAAATAGTAATTGTTCTTAAGAATTTTTGCGTGAAAACAAGGACCTATCTTGAAAAAATGTGTGTTGCACCACCCTAAAACCGAAATGCCAAATTACCCAACCTCTTTTTCAAAATCAAGAAAATCATAAATGGGATGATACCGATATTAGGTTGGGGAAAAAGAAATGTATTAGGCCGGTCGTCGAAAATGTCGATAAAATCGGACAAATGATCGAAGTTAATCGGCATGTTAACAGTCGTAACATCGCCCAGGAGCTAAAAATCGACCATAAAACAGTTTTAAACCATTTACACAAACCTGGATTCATGGATGGATGGATCGATTTTCCATCTTCGAAGCCTTGTCCAAAAGGAATGAGATAGACGCATTTCTTGAACGGATGGTGACTGGAGATGCGAAAACGATCGTGGTCAAAGAGTGGTGAAGCACCTCAAACGGTGGTCAAACCAGGACTAACGGTCAGGAAGTTTCTGCTATGCATTTGGGGGGACTAGAAGGGAATTATTTATTATGATTTTCTTCCATATGGTCAAACGCTAAATTCTGATCTTTACTGTCAACAACTGGACCGTTTGAAGATATCAATTGACCAGAAACGGTCAGTATTGGCCAACAGGAGAGGTGTCGTGTTCCAACAGGACAACGCCAGGACACACACATCTACAGTGACGCGCCAGAAACTTCGGGAGCTTGGTTGAGAAGTGTTAATGCATCCGCCAGACTTGGCATCAAGCGATTATCATCTTTTTCTTGTATTGCAAAATTTCTTTAATGATAAAAAATTGGTATCTAGGGAGGATTGTGAAAAACGACTACTAGAGTTTTTTTTGCAAATAGAGAGCAGTACTTCTATGAGAGAGGCATTATGAAGTTACCTTTAAAATGACATCAAATCATATAACAAAACGGTGCATATTTGACCCAAATCGAACATTCCGAAGCATGTTAAATAAAGTCTTATAGTTCATATAAAAAATGGATTTCTTTTTTCCCAACCTAATATTATATGGGGGCAATTTCATATCGTGAATCAATATATCAATATTCAAAAAAGAATTGACAAGTGTGGCTGTATCGATTATGAATTTTAAAAATAAACTGAAATCTCAAGAATAATTTGTAACCAGGCAATTTTTAACAGATAGGCAAATGAAGCTGCAGACTTCAGGATTAAAAAAAATAGTAAGAAATAACGATCTAATCAGTGTATCCTACTTGAAGGGAATTATTGTGAATAAAAAAAAACATTTTTTCCAAAAATATGTTCCACTATAGTAGAACAGGGACTATTCAATTGACCTGTAACCATCGCTGTTTCCATACCGACTTTAATAGTGGAGTATAACTGATCCGATGGTCCTGTTAAACATTTTATTAGCAATTAAAACCTCCCCCATGGTTGGACGGAATTTTGGACCAACGCAAAATGTGATTCGAAATACCCCTTTAACTATCGGTCTCTTATTATTGATTTCAAAAAACCTTTGTCTTAAAAAATATTGCCCTCGTGAAATTATAATTTACAAAAAGCAATTCACTTTCGTGAAATAAAAGTGCTGAAGAGACTCCGGCAACAACAAAAACACAAACGCAAGTGTCAGTTGTTGGCAGTTCATGATGTTGATGGTTATGAACTTTGATTGTTGATTGATCTATGCGCTCCATTGCATTTACAGAGATCAGTGTGAACTAATGTGAACACACACATATATACATATGTAAAAAAATAAAGGGACAGACATCATTGCTAGAAAATAAAAAAAATTGTGTTCTCTAGATGCCCCTTTACAACTTCGTTTTAATGCATTTTTTCTTTCAACTAAAACAAATAAACAAAGAATAGTTTTTATTTTCTATTTTCTTTACTTTGTCCATCTTTTTGACGAAGGTGGAGATAATGTGATTGATGTAGTTTTGTTTGTGTTGTTGTTGTTTTTAGGGGAAAGAAAATTATAAATGAATTGATTGTTGTTATTGGGGGTTAGTTTTTCCTTGTATCTGAACATGTGTTTGTGTGTGTTGTGTTCTTTGTTGAAGGGGTGAACTCAATTTGTTGACCAGACCCAGGGTGTTGTATGGCAAGGTTAATTAGTCAAAAAAAGGAAAAGGTTGAAAGATGGCTGCCGATGGTAGAGGGCGTTTCAGTTTGAATTTTTTGTGAAAATTGACATATGGGAATGTCAAGTAGATTTTGTGAGGTTGTAGGTAGAGTGATTTTTTTTAAATTTTTTATAACTTGAAATGAAAGGACATATTATGTGTCCAGTATTTTTGTAATCTTCATTACATATTACAATAAACCTCAAAAAATTGGTGGGACTGGAAATAAATATTCAATTCAAATCAATATTTACATTGAAATGTAATAAAACGAATCTGTCCCGCATCCATATGACTGGCAGCTTGTTATGAATTTACATACAAGTTCCACCCGTTTCATCAGATCTTTGTTCCTTGGCACTAGTAAGCACTGAGGCAATGTTGCATGACGACAACATTGAAAACCAAATCAAAGGATTTTAATTACAGCCACTTGCAAATGGCAAAAAACAGAAATTTAAAGAAAAACGCTTCAATGAATTTACATCATTTTTTGTTGGGGTACTGAAGCATATATAGCAGCTGACATATAAGAACTTCTAGGGAGAATTGTGAATAAGGTGGCCAGGTTGAGGCTTACGAGGAAGCTATTTAAGAAATACTGATAAAGAGAATTACAATCTCCGTAAATGGGAATTTTATCAAAATTGTCCTTTTTGGTTTATTGAAAATCTGAAATGTTAATTTCCTGGAATACTTTATTTTTATACCCTCCACCATAGTATGGAGGGTATATTAGTTTTGTTTTTCCGTTTGTAACGCATCGAAATAATCACTTCCGACCCTATAAAGTATATATATTCTTGATCAGCGTAAAATTCTATGACGATCTAAGCATGTCCGTCTGTCCGTCTGTCTGTTGTAATAACTCTAGCGTCTAAACGAATTGAGATAGATCGCCAAAATTTTGCATAGAGTCGTATTTTGTCTGCAGGCAGGTCAAGTTCGAAGATGGGCTTTATCGGTCCACGTTTAGGTATAGCTCCCATATAAGGGTACCCCCCAATTTTCGGTATTTTGAGGTTCTTGAGCGCGTTTTTCAACGGAATTCGCTCAAATTTGATATATTGAGTTCTTATTGGGTAGCAAATCTTTCCACTAAAAATTATAAATATGGGTCCATATTTTCGGATAGCCCCCATATAAGGGTACCCCCAATTTTGAGGTATTTTGGGGGGTTTGATCGTATTTTTCGACCAAATTGGCTGAAATTCGGTACTTTGAGTTCTTATTGGGTAGCAAACCTCAATACTAAAAATTATAAATATAGGTCAATTTTTTCGGGTAGCCCCCATATAAGGGTACCCCCCCATTTTCGGTATTTTAGGGTTCTTGAGCGCGGTTTTCAACCAAATTCGCTGAAACTTGGTACATTGGGTTCTTATTGGGTACCAAATTTCCCCACTAAAAATTATAAATATAGGTCACTTTTTCCGGTAGCCCCCATATAAGGGTACCCCCAATTTTCGCTATTTTGAGGTTCTTGAGCACGGTTTTCAACCGAATTCCCTGAAATTTGGTATTTTGTAGTCGTATATGGTAACAAATTTCCCTACAAAAAAATTTTAATATGCACCCCCTTTTTAGGGTAGTCCCCATATAACCCCCTTTTTATAATAAAATAGTTATGCAATCTGTTCCGCGTTTTGGGTTTGGTTCTAAGACTCTGTTGTAATCATATCACCTGCGGAGGATATCGAGATAAAAAACTAGAACGTAAGGTTCGATAATGAACTATATATGAACTATAACCCGTATTTAGACCTAGCCCCTGTGTGGGAGGCACCAGAAGGAGTGGACCGATATTCCCCATCTTCAAACTTGAACTAAGTTTGGAAGAAATTATAAGATGGCCAAAGTTTGGATGAAATCAAAATTTTCTGAAACAAATTTGGTCCAAAGAAACATGGGGTCTAGAACCATTTTAACCGTGTAAAAGTGTATACACCCTCATTATCCATTAAAATTTTCTGAAATTTGTTTTATAGTTTATATTGTGTTTTACATAACTGGTTTGTGGAAATGTCGATATATGTTCACTTTTTTTATTTTCCCGATATTTTCATTTCTAGTACCTGTCAGTATATCTATGGTGGAGGGTATCCAAAGTTCGGCCCGGCCGAACTTAACGCTTTTTTACTTGTTTCTAAACAATCTGGCCACTTCATTTGCTTCGCATAAACATGAAATATTCGCGACAAAAACACTGGATATTGCACATTAAATTTTCTTCGCTCCAGATATTTTTGCGAACTCTTCGTCACTATCGAGTGGGTACATTGTTGTGGAGTTGATGACTGCCGGCTGGATAGATGAGATGGCATGCCGAAAATTTATGACACAAGTAATTCTTAAGATGGTGGTTCCTACAGCATAGGCGGCAATGAAGATGAAGGAAATTTTACAAGAAGAAGAAAAAAACTAAACCGACGATCACAGAGATGAAAAGTGAATGATTTGCTTGAGTAGGCAGCCATAAACATTAGCAATAACAATTACAAACAAAATAAAAAATATGTATGTGTATATCTTAATGTGCCATTTAACGCATACATGGGCTATGGGACATTTATAAATATAAACATACATATGAGAATGTTTACATAAATATGTATGCTTGACATATATATATATATATATATATATATGCGAATTAGTGACAATTGAAATTGTAATTTCAAGAAACATAGTATGAATATCTTTTATATGAGTCCTTTATTTTTAAAGTGGTTCAAGTCTATTTTAGGTTCTGATACATATTTGGAAAAAGGGTGTAAGATATTCAATTGGGGATTCAATAATAAATACCCAAATAAATATCCGCAAATGGGTGTTTACCCGTTAAATACCATCTATAGAATTGACTGTAATTTTATAATTTTTGTTTATCATGCTATGTCAAATCTTCCCCCTAATAAACATTAATACTGGACCACTTCCATGTCTATGGTAAAGCTCCCAAATTTGGAAGGTATTAAGCACATTTTCTTACCAAAGTAAGTGTAATTTCGCTAGCGGGGCTTTGTAGGCAGACGTATTTATTCGCGGAAAATTATTAATTTACGTTTGAACATATGCCCCATATAAAAGTATCGCCCTATTTTCGGTATTTTAAAGGTTTTAGTCACATTCTCCCTTTAATTTGGCTGTTATTTTTTGTCATTCCGGTTTCTTATAGGGTAAAGCAAATTTATGCAAAAAAAAAAAAAAAATCTTTCTGCATAGATCTATATTTGAAAATAGCCACCACACAAAGCACCCTGACCATTTGTGTATTTTTAAGCTATTAAAAGCATTTTCAAAAATTTCGATGTATGTCAACCTGTCAAAAAAATGTCATATAAAAGGGAAAATGACGCATTAGCAATACTCTAAAGTGGCTGTAATTTGCCCTATTTCCTGATGAATAAAAACTTCTTTCCAGAATGTTTTCAATATAAGTTTATGATTTTTACATCGCTCTCATACAAAGGCCCCGCTTTTTTCCCAAAATCTTAAAACCCCAAAACGTGGACCGAAATTGATAACGCATGGTAGAGTGTTTAAAATCCTCAACATACTGCAATTTAGAGGGCAAAGTTATATGAAGCCATACCCAAAGCGAGACCAATATTGTAACGTAGTGTAGGAATTAGCAAAATTTTGGGGTTATCATTATATGAGGGGCTATGACTAATTAAGAACCGACATAACACAATTTCGAGCCTAATATTTTACTTACTTTTACGGGCGGATTTCATTTTAGTAATGTTCTATTTTTTATTTTGATGTCCCAACATACCAAATTACAGCCAATTTTATAGAAAAACTTGAGACTCATTATTTTTGGAGGTACGTACATACCCAAAAAAGTGGACCGTTATTGGAAATTTTTAGTGTGGAGATTTGGTAGCCAATAAGAACACAAAGTGCGTATTTGTTTAAAAATGCACACAAAAACCCCAAAATACCTATATTTTGAAGGTATCTTTGTAAAAAATGGACCGATATTGATAATTTAAATGGAGAGATTTGGCATCAAATAATAACTCAAATTACAGGGAATTCGGTCGAAAAACGCGCTGTAACCCCAAAATAACGAAAATTGGAGGTACCGATATATGGAGGCTATGACTATACGTGGACGATATAATCCATGTTCAAACTTGACCTGCCTGCAGAAAAAGACAACTCTATGAAACATTTTGAATAAGAATATATATACATTGTAGGGTCGAAAATGATTATTTCGATGAGTTTCAAACGGAAAACAACCTTTATATACACTCCATAATATAGAGGGAAAAATTACGAATTATGACCTAGAGTTATGTTTTATGATTTAAAAATAAAACACATTAAAATATATTTATTAAATATTAAATTTTTAGTTTATTTATTATTAAATTCGGTTGAAGACTTTCTGTTCAACCGACAATTAATTATGTGACATTTTTATATCAGGTCTAAATGAGAACTCTTCAATTAGAAATCAACTTCTTATAATCTAATATTAAAATGTTAGTATAACAATTATAACAAATTAACATTAAGAGAGATTTGATATCATACGAGAAAGAGAGTACTACAAAGAGAGTGATAATTAATAATTGAAAATAAGAGAAAGTAATAGAGGGTTTATGAATTTGGTAATCACTTAAAAACTTAGATAGATTGGAGTTTTAGAAATAAGTGTAAGGTGGAGGTATGCAAATATAACTCTAGGCGATTATTGTATACCCTGCCCAATAGGTACACTGACATTCATGTCCAATAATGTTTCCAATCCCACATGTATTTGTTATACACAGCAGCTAATGATTTGGTTCTCTTTATATAGGACATATGTCCAAAAAGTGGACCTATGCCGGGCACGTTTTAAAATTATATTTTATACCCTATTGCAACCACTTTGGGAAGATAACGTGCACCCGAAGAATTTGGATATAAAAAAGGACATTAAACATGTTGCACTGAGAACGAAATGATCTTTTTCTTACAATATGTAGATTTTTGTAACAGAAAAAATATCGTATCGCACCAGTGGATTATGGCAAATGTTCGTGGGTTGGACATCAACTTGTTTCCGCATCCGAATTAAGAGGTGAGACTAACCGGTAACCGGGTAACTCTATCTGAAATCTTATTAGCGATATTTTTATACCCTACACAACAATGATGTATTGCATCTACTCGGATGAGGGAGTTAGTAACCCATTACCACACTAGAGAGCGGAAAACTAGAGCTGATCGCTATGGAATTTAACGTGAAGTTCCAGTTGGGACATAAACCTCACAAATATGGACGACTCTGGGGTCATGAACTGGGAGGTGTCTGAGAAATTCTCCTTTTCGGATCACAGACTCATATCCTTCCAGATTCCTACCTCTAGAGGTAAACAGAAACCTTATAGGAATCCTCGGAAGACAAACTGGGAAAAATTCAAAGCTAAAACAGCAGCCTCGATCCTGGATCATAAAAATCTTAGAACGGTTGAGGATGTTGAATTAACTGTGAATAACGTCACGACCACTCTTCTGAAGAGCTATGAGGCTTATTGTCCCCTAACATACCCTGGGAAAAAAAATCCATATGTAGTATTAAGCGAAGTGATGGTAGTGATCAGATGATGTATAGGGGAGATATTGACCAAACTATTTATTTTTGTCAGGTTTTCTAGTCTGTCTAGATGACATAATTATAAGCCGAACATCACAAATTTTAGAAGGGAAGTGGGATCTGGTCTTCTATTGAGAATGATTGTTCTGAAAATGAAGGTCAATATTTAGGAAGTGAGAAGAGTCAAGACATTTAAGAAAAGTTGAATCTTATGATTTAACTGTTCGTGGTAAGAAAGATGAGTTCTTGACCTCTAATCGGTCAAGAGAGTGTAAATGTCGAAAACAAATTTTCTAGGTTCGGAATATAGATCCGCAGAAAGTTAGACTTCACTGTTAGTTGTGTAGGGCATCATATGGTCGGTCCCCGTTGGATTATATTGCTCCGCTCATTGGTTTTTCATAAACTTTAGAGCGATCAACAAAAAATCATCACGTCATGTTTCAAAAACTTGACCTAGGGCGAATTTTCCTTTCTGGGTTCTTAATATACTTGCCACGGCCATTCATTCCAATATCTCAGACCATGGGCTCACCACAAATTTTCGGTATAGATCTACGAATTGGTAGAACTTCCGAAAAATTCAACATCCGATTTCGGTTGTTTTGAAGATCATAGATGCATTTTGCTACCAGAATTCTCTATCATAGAGATTCGTGTTTTTGAATCTAGTTTCATAAATTTTATTGGGATTTTCCCGTGGATCAAAAGCTCAAACCAAATCCTGTCGGAAGTGACAAATTGTCAAACGCCACAGAAAAAGTGTGAACGATTTTCTTACTGAAGAAGACCACTAAAAGGTCTCCTATACAGACAGAGGTTGTTTTAGAAGAATTACTAGAAATATATCTTCTGAATCAATAAATACGGCAGTGATGTTTATAAATTTGTTGTTTCTTATTTGTGTTTATTCAAGGGACGTGACACATCCCAATAGCATTACAAATCATTCTGAAAGTCCTTATTTGCTTCCCTCGAATACATGAAGCGCCTGCGTAAAAGTCAATTAGAAACTAGCTGTGAAAATCTTCGATGTTAACTAAATAATTTAGCATAGCACGTTCGTTAACGCTCGTGCTATACGAGGCGCTAAAAGATTTTGGCTTTTGTTTATTTTCCATTTTGCGCTATAGGAAATTTCTTTCGGTGCCTAACTACTGGTCAACATATGTGCGCAAAATAAGAGGACAATGGGAAAACACACACACACAACTTCAGCGTGAGGTCTAAGTGTCTGAGCGGTCACGGTTAGGCGCTTTGTTTACAAAAATAGCTAAGAGAAAATGGCGAAGTGTTTTGCACGTAGGATATTAGTTTGGTTCCCTTTAAAGGACCTAACGTGCTGTGCCTTGGATAGTAGTAAGGCAAATTCCTTACCAAAACAAAACGAAACCCCATGACACTATTAGAAGTAGTAAATAAGAATATACAAGGACATTCGTATGAGGATTAAAATTTAGTAGTATTCAACATATTTGAATATTTTTATAGGTAAGCAGGATTTAAATAAAAAAAAATCAACAACAATTCATCCCAAAATAAGACATTATTCCATTTACCCCACATTGATGTAGAGTTCGACATGCAAATGATGACGAAGGAAGATGAAAGAAAAGGGTGTTAAAACTCCCCCGAGGTTTATGTGGAAAATGTCGAACTTAAAGAACAGCAATTAATAATCTATTTTTAGTTTTGGCAGTTTTAAAACTAAATTTAAGAACTCCTCTTTCAATGAATCCGTCATAGCACTTGAAGGAAGCATAAAACTCCCTTACACTTATACACACACACTGACACTAATGTACCAAAAAGGGTGTTCAAGTGAACCGCTCTCTCACTTTGGTATGCTATTGGAAATCTGAAACCAAAATGAAGTACATAAATATCCCTGGAAATCCATCATGAGGCGTGTCAACAAACAACGAAATGACTGTCGAGTGCAATGCAAGCAATGGCAGGCAGGGACCTTGCCAAGGGACCCAAATAATAAACGATGGCAATTCTCCCACCCAGCTAGATATTACATAGCAAAACATCATAGCTACTTTTTAAGGGATGCCGCTTGCATTTCGGTGAGTTAGAAATCCGTGACCACATTGGGTTTATTTGGACTTCATAATAAAAATAAAAAGGCATAAAATAAAAACAACAACGAAATTGGAGTTGAGTTTTTTGATGGAACCGTAAAATTCGAACTAAAACTAAACGAATTGAAATGGTCTTGTGGATTTACGCCTTGAACTCACACGGACAAGAAATTTGAAATATATTTTCAAAATCTCTTTTAATTTTATGAAATGTGGTGGCAATGATGTCATGAAAATAGGATGGATTGAATTTCCATCTGCGAAGCCCTGGAAAAACGGCCAACAACTGGATCGTTTGAAGATAGCAATTGACCAGAATTGGCCAACAGGAGAGGTGTCGTGTTCCACCAGGACAACGCTAGGACACACACATCTACAATGACTCGCCAGAAACTTCGCGAGCTTGGTTGGGAAGTTTTATTGCATCCGCCATACAGTCCGGACTTGGCAAAAAGCGATTATCATGTTTTCTTGCATTGCAAAATTTCTTTAATGATAAAAATGGTATCTAGGGAGGATTGTGAAAATCAACTACTAGAGTTTTTTGCAAATAGAGAGCAGGACATCTATGAGAGAGGCATTATGAAGTAACCTTTAAAATGACAATAAATCATACAACAAAACGGTGCATATTTGGCCCAAATTGGACATTCCGAAGTATGTTAAATAAAGTCCTCTAGTTCATATAAAAATAATGGATTTCAAACCTAATATATTGAAATTTTCCAACTAAGAATTATTTTATATTCCAAGAATCCAACGTCCGAATTTAAAGATACTTCCATTAATAAAGACGTCGGAAGCCTTCAACATAAAATAAATATTCTAAAACGTGGACCTATGAATGTGAAGCCTTTCAAAATATAGCTGGTGCAAGAATTGAAATCAAACGACTTACCGCAGCGCAGAATTGGGTCGCAGATCCACATTTTTATACTTTGATTCGCCAAAAATGTGCTTAATCGAAATATTGGTATTAGACAACATGTTTCTTTGGTCGAAATCCGTTTCAGACAATTTGGAGTCGATTTACAAATGTCTGCCTGTCCTGCTGGCTGGTGTGCACGATAACTCTCGAGAAGAGTAATCGATTTCATACAAAATTTGCACATCGTAATATTTGTTCCAAATGCAATTCAATTTCGAAAATGGGAAATATCGGTCCACACCGTTTGGAAAATTCTTCTATATTTTTTAAAATATGGACATGTATTGAAAATTGTCTGTCAGGTGGTCTTTTAACGGCTGAGAATCTGCAATGTCAAATTACAGAAACTTTCGTAGAAAATGAAGATAGAATTTTCAATATCCATAAATTGGGCGGCCCCTTCTTATTACGGCTATGACAAAACATGACCCTATGCTGACCATTTTCCACAATATGGTATTTTATCCTTTGAGAACTTTCGTAAATAAATGGAACCTGGTGTTCAAATATATACATAAGATCGTAATATCGACATATAAGGAATATGCAAAAATATGAACCTCTATTAGGAATTTGTTTTATCCACGTACAACCCATTTTTTTATAACATTCTTAAATGAGATTGGAGAATGATGCTAGGACCTTAATAACGCCTAACGTACATTTTTATGGATCTGCCTTGAAAATGATGTCAGGTGATTTTAAATCTTCTGAGAAGCCGAAATGTCAAATGAGTTGAGGTTTTTATATGAGACTTGAATGCCAAAAGAATTTTTAATTTTGAAATATCATTTCAAGAATGTTTTTTATCCCCTGAAACCCGAAATGCTTCCTTTGGAAAATGCCTAAAACGGGCATATATCAGTCCTACGTCGAAACTTTGATTTATACATTATTCATTTAGCTTGCTCGAGACGGAACATTTGTTCCAAAAACTGAGTTTAGAATAGATTTCCAGACGTGTTTCGATATGTTATTTTCTACTTGATCTTTCCATATTTTTCTTGGTCTTACCTTCTGCGTGAACTATCAGTAGGCTCGCTTTTATGAGCTTGGGCATCCTTATCCACCGCCTACCCACCGTAGTCGCTGCTGTTCGATACGTCTAACTTTGTCGATGTCCCTGTGTATATGATATAGCTCGTGGTTCATTCGACGCCGATATTCACCGTCGACCTAGATCGGCCAGTATATCTTTCATAGAAATTTTCTCTCAAACACCCCAAGGGCTGCCTCCTCCAGATCCATACAACCGATCGCAATGTTCGACCCCTTATGTCGATTTCACCTTTGGATCTCGTATGACCTTTTCCAGCAGGATATTAAAAAGGTCACGCGATAGCCTGTCGCCTTGTTCGGTATTGAAGGACCTGAGAGGTCATTTCCGACTTTAACTTCTGACTTTGTGCCAGTTAAAGTTATTCTGCATAGCTGTACTAAACTTGCCAACGAAATACCGAACGCAGACACAGCTTTAATCACTTCTAACGGATTGGGGTGTCGAATTCGGCTTTATAGTCGACGAATAGGTGCAATGTTTTTTTCGTGGTTCTTTTCCAGGATTTATCGCAAAGTGAAAGTCTGGTCAATGGTGGGTTTGCCAGGTCTTAAGCCGCATTGGTATAGTCCAATAATGTCATTGACCATCGGCTTCAGTCGTTCACATAACACGCCGAATAGCACTTTATGCGATGGGAGTGATACTATTTCCTCTATAGGTGGTGCACATAATCTTGTCTGTTGTTTTTTTGTGTCCGGGGCACAGAATACTGAGGTTCCAATCATTGGGCATGCATTCCTTTGCCCAAATTGTATCAATCAGCTGGTGCATGCTCCTGATTAGTCATATACACTCCATACCGTCATATCCTATTGGGTCTGGGGTATCTTCTCCACCGTCACTATTTGATACCAGTTTGAATATTCATAAATCCGAAGACGTCTATATGACAAGTTACAACCACTTCGGCTGACAAAGGTTACATCGCCTTTGTAAAAAGGGAGCTTCTTTGGTACGTCATTTACATGAAAGGGAACAATATTATTTATCTAGGTCCAAAATTTCGTGGCTCTATAACTCTTAAATTTATAAAACTCAAAAACACAGTTGTGTTCGTTATAAATTGCCCATAGTCGGCAAAACCTGATACTTGTTTTCAGTAGTTAGTAGTTGTAAAATCGTAGAATAGCACTTGTAATTCAAATTATTTCGATTGAAATGGAATTTTAAAATGACATTATTTTATTTAAATTTACTAATTTTCGAAAATCTAAATAGTTTCATTTATAAATTTAGTTATTGGCATTGTTATAATTTTAGGATGAATCATTCAAATTAAATTATTAGATATATTTTTCTCATATCAATTTTAATTAGCACGTCAATATATACACATTTTGCTAAATTATTACAAATAATTACCAATTTCAGATTACTTCTTAATTTGCACACTTCTTAATACCGACTAATCTCAACTGTTAATACGAATGTTAAAAAAATTAGCTCTTATAGCTCCTATTTGGTTTTGTATGCAAGTGCAATTATTCCCACAATGTTTTTATACCCTTCACCACACTGTGGTACAGGGTATTATGTCTTTGTGCATATGTTTGTAACAGGCAAAAGGAAACGAGATAGACACATGGTTCCTTTTGAGAATATGCATAGAATCACTTTCTAAGTCGATTTATGCATGTCCGTCCGTCCGTCTGTCCATGTTAAATTGTAAACAAAGTACAGGTCGCATTTATGATCCGAATTGGATGTAATTTGGCATAGGTCACTTATTCGGCCCAAGGACGAACCCTATTGAAATTGGGAAAAATCGGTTCAGATTTAGATATAGCTCCCATATATATATTTAACCGATTTAATGTAAATGGTCTCTATATATCTTTCGATTTGCACGAAATTTGGTACAGCCTAATCATTTAGGTCTAGAATGATGTCTGCCAAGTTTTTTGAAAATCGGTTCAGATTTAGATATAGCTCCCATATATAGTTTCGTCCGATTTCATGTAAATGGTGCACCAAAGTCCCTATATATCCTTCGATTTGCATGAAATTTGGCATAACGTACTTAATTGAGCCTAGAATGATGTCTGCCAAGTTTCGTGAAAATCGGCCCAGATGTAGATATAGCTCCCTTTTATTATAGATTGATTTTACGTAATAAGTCAATTACTAAGGAACCAATAGGAACAAAACGTTCTGAAATTAGTATAACCTGACCTGTGACAAGTTTGTTTGAAATAGCTCAATATTTGGATAGAGCTTCCATATATATTTTCGCCCGATTTCAAGTAAATTGGGCATCAAACTCCTCATGTTAGTCAGATTGACATCAAATTTTGCACAACTTACAAAATTGAGCATAGAATTACGTAGTTGCGTTTTCTAGAAGTGCAGAAATAGCCCAACGGATGACCTATTTATATTTGTTTGAAGTCGATTGACATACTTTATGGATAGATCTAGGTAGATTCACATTTAGATAAATATCACATTTTTTTATCCAATTTTATGTTATAGCTCTGTTTAATATACCCATAGTGGTGAAGGGTATCATATAGTCGGCCCCGTCCGACTTTACTACTTTCCTTACTGGTTTTATATTGTGTTACATTTATGAACGTGTAATGTAAATGGTTGATTTATTTATTTGCTAAAATACATTGTAATACAATAAAATTAATTATTTGAAGACAGCAAAACGTGTCTTTTAAATCAATTTGGATATCATTTTGATTCATGTTTAATTGTTGTTTCCTTTATTGACGCCTACGGACAACAGGGGATTCATTGTCGGATAGATGTTACAGTGATCTAATAAAACTGTAATTGTGTATAATATATCTAATAAAAGATATTATGAAAAATGAACTATACTCGTAAATCGTTTACTATCAGAGATTTCTTTATTTTACGGTGAGTTACAACTATGAAATTATGTATTTGAAAATTTTATTTAAAACACGCAAAAGAAAATGAGGATAAAATGCTTTATATAACACAGTGCAGCAATAATAAAATCTTGAACCAATTTTGACCCCAACAATTTAAAGATCTTAGAAAAAACTCTATCTGGATTTTGAATTATTACTAGCTAAGAGTTGTCTTTAAATTCATTTTTAAAATCTCCGGCTGCAAGTGATTTTGATTAAAATTTAATAAAACAATTCGAAATATTTGCTTTACTCCTTCGGCAATGTTTTATCTTAAAATACATTATCCTCCAAATCATCACGATAGCTCTTAATCATAAGTGTTTTGAACATGCACACACCAAAAATAATTTTGATCCTTGACAACAAAAAATTGTTGTCGTTTATTTGGTACTCAAGTCCTGTTTCTAGTACTCGGAGTAACAGCATCCAGTCACTCGACGATATTTAAACAAAAATACACTTGAAAGAATAGCAGCCACCGATTAAAATACTCAGACCTTGAAAGATAACGGTTTTGTTAAGTGTTACATTTGAAATAATTATGAGATACCTTATAGAAGCAGGAAATATCGAATGTTAACAGTCTGCAATATCATTAAAAATGCAATGTCTTCTCCGTATTGAATTTTATTTGGACATAATGATATTACTAATTTAATTTTGTAAATTTTCGGTATTTTGAGAACTTTGGACACATTATCATTTCCTACTGTGCAGTAAACTAAAAAGAGCCGAAATCTTAAATCTCTTACCTGCCTCAACGTGTTCGTACGTGAAATCACTACATGCAAATGAGACAATTTTAAATTTTCTGGAATGAGCGATCAACGCTAAGTATCTAATAATGAAACCGAAGGAATATAGTTTTAACGCGTATATTTATTGCATTAAAAACAATAGACCTTGTGTGTGGTTTTCGACGATTCGTAAAGACGACTGTTTCTTAAATTGATATAATCTGCGCAGCTAAATGCAAAAAATTTAAGTATTGGGAGGAAAAAAGTGCAAATATTCTGAGCTGTAATCTTAAATGTGCAGGTATGAAGTGTGCCTTAAACGAAATGTTTGAGAGGCAATCTGAGAAAAAGTACCAAACAAGTATATTTTGGGTAACTAAATCCAAAGTGCAGCTATGTACAAGTCAGCTAAAGCAATACTATGTATTTAAGGTTAATTTAAATTCTCAAGTAGTTTACAGTTTAGCTATTTCGTTAATGCCACTGTGGGAATTTGCGAAGCTTAAATAACTTCACCACCCCTTGGCAAATGAAAAAATTCCAGAATACAGTATTTTCGTAAGAAAAATGTGCTCCGTAAATGTTGAGAATTGGTATGAATTTTAAATATGAATCATTCATGATAAACAGAGTTGAGAAAAATAGTTTGTTTTTGGACATTTCAACAATAAGTGTAGGTATGGAATGTCAAAATAAATAACTGTCGTAAAGTTTGAAATCTCTAGCTAAAAAGCTTTTTATTTAGATGCACAGATTTTTATATTTTTACTGACGGTTTTGTAATTCTTCCATTCCATATCGTTAGTATTAGGTGTCAAAAATTTTTTAAAGTTTAAGGCAGTATTATGAAAATAAAATTATAAAACTATAGAAAGTACCTTTGGGATAGATTCGGCATTTTTATGTGGGGTACATTCGGCCAGAAAGTTCATTATTATTTCCTTTAAATAGTTTTGGGGTTGTCTTTAAAATAAATCCTTTAATATGGTTCGAAATTACATATACAAGAGTTGTTAATATGTCTTTGGAGGATCATTGAAATGGAGTCGGATGAAATTAACTGCGTATATAGATATTTGAACTATAAAAACAACCCATATACATACCAATCTGAAATTTATGAACAATTGAATGTCAATCATCCAGCAAAATATGTATAAGATCTATATATAAAATGACGTATATGAGCAACCGTGGCATCCACCATTTGGTATGCTGCAACACAGTGCGCTATCTAAAATTTATCTCGACACAATACCCAAAACACGTTATTCTAGGTTTGATTTGGTACATTGTGCACTAATTCGTCCGAAATTTAGTTATTTGGTGCACCGTTTTGATGAAATAGGATGATAATATATATGGAAGCTGTTTCTAAACCTGAAGTGTCTTTAAACCAATACGCTATGCAATATTTCATGTAAAGCGAACAGACATGTTTAAAATCGGACAAAAATATGAGCTATATCTACATCTGAACCGATTTCAACAAAACGTGACATATACCAATCTAGACCCAATTCAGTAGGTACTCTGTGCAAAATTTTGTCTCAATCGGACCAATATTGGGAGTTTGGTGCACCATTTACATAAAATCGGACAAAACTATATATGGGAGCTATATCTAAATTCGAACAGATTTTCGTCCATTTCGATAGGGTTCGTCCTTGAGCCAAATAAGTGATATGTGCCAAATTTCATCCAAATCGGATCACAAATGCGACCTGTACTTTGTTCACAAAAATACACGGACAGGCGGAAGGACGGACATGCATACATCGACTCAGAGAGTAATTCTATGCATATTCAAAAGGAACTATGGGTCTATCTCGATTCCTTTTGTCTGTTATAAACATATGCACTAAGACATAATACCCTGTACCACAGTGTGTTGATGGGTATAAAAATCTATTTCTGATTAAAATAAAGCCTTAAAAGTCAAAAATTGAAGCTACTCCAGTCTCCAGTTGTTCAGAACAAGTGGATTTCATCTAAACTTGCCAGGCGTTATATCAGATCCATTCCGATACGTTGTGAATGTTGTGGCTTACTTAAAAGTTTTACATAAAATCGTACGAAAATTTATATGAGAGCTATATCTAAATCTGAACCGATTCCAACGAGCTTTAAATCGTGGAACCTTGGAACGAATAGTTATATTGTCAATTTTTTGCTTCAGTCCATATGGGAGCTAATCTAAGCCTGAACCGATTTTCCCAATAGGATTCGAACTTGGGCCAAATAAATGAGATGTGCCAAATTTCATTTCATTCGGATCATAAATTGCGACCTGTACTTTGATTACAATTTAACATGGACAGATAGACGGACCTGCATAAATCGACTCAGAAAGTGATTCTATCCATATTATAAAAAGGAACCATATGTTTCTCTCATTTCATTTTGCTTGTTACAAACATATGCACATAGACATGATACCCTGTGGTGAAGTTTACAAATATAATTGGTATTTATATAAAAGACAACCATTCCTATTGGATATACTGTCAACTTCTCCGGTCTATGCCCTTCAGGAATAAAAATATACGCCATAGAATGCACATTTTTCACACAAAAGACTGAGTCTACTTGAGCCGCTAATACAGACCGATTATCATAAAAAGGGCCATACTTGTTTCTTGATCAGATCCCTTTCTCTATGTAAAATTAAGTGATGTTCGGGTGATAATTATGGCCTCTAGAGCGACCAGAAATAAAACTAACAAAAAAGTTTTCCGCCCACCAAAGGTTTATCTGTTTTAAATCAGTAAGGAAAGTACAAAAGTCGGACCTGGCCGACTATGTGAGACTCAATTCGGTTCGATTTATAGTAAACTTGACATACGTCATTCAAACTTAGATCCAGCACGATATGCAAAATTTTCAATCGGAGTTTTGGAGTTTAAAACTGACTCACCTCTGTTGTTATTTTTGAGATTTTTCAGAAGGTGTATCTCGCTCTTGAGTTGTATCCAATTGTGATGGTGTGTTGTGCTCCATAACTCGTTTGGTGCCATGAAACAAGACGTATCTATCATCCCAGAAGTGTTGAAATCTGTTGGGGAAATATAAAGGTGTATATTATTCTAAAAAATAATGTGACACATAAACTTGCACTTTTAATTACCTGTAAGACTTAAAGCATCATGGTGATGTGATATTCTTCTTATATCGTTTACTTGCTTAAGATTTGGCGGGAGTAGTATCTTTTTCCCGTTGTACTGCATTCTGAATTCTTCGAATATGTGGTTCATACGACCCTCTTAACCAACTTTTATATAGAAAACGCCCATATTATTGAGTCACACTGGAGTCTGGTTATTTATTGGAGTCAGATTCTGGTGTGAGGTTCTAACTAGATTTCTTGGACAGTGATCAACTGTCTATTTATTTTATTAGGTTTTATGATTTAAATCAGTCAGTTCGTCACAAGTTCTTTCAGGGTAAACATGCAAAATCTTCAAAGATAGGCTATAGATAAAGAACCTTTTATGAGGTTTTCAATATATAAAGGAACTTCCATAGGGTATTCCTTCCAAAGATTAGTAAGGAGATCTTCTAAGTATTGAAGACATATGATTAAGTATTCTACGTATAAAATACCTATTCACGGGCCTTATATAGAAGACCTTTAAGGAATTCTTCTACAAAGACAGATGGAAGATCTTTGCGGAGATCTTCAAGCAATAGAAGACACTTCAAGATATTCCCAAGCGTATTCTCCGGGGAGAAGGACCAAGAAAATTCAAAGACTGGATTGAATCCAGTTTTCTATATTACACATTTTTATAAAGTTCTGCTGTTTAAAGATTTTCACAAACATATTTCAATAAACCAGACTGATATTTTAACGAAGAAAAGAAAGCCAACTCTTGAGCTTCTTTATATTTTTTATTTGTTAAAATAATATTCTAAAGTCACTGTGTATAAAATGGTCTTTTAAGGCCACAGAGATTTTTTGGCGTGCAAGCAAGTGTTCGCTACTGGTGGTTCGATTGTGATGTTAGAGTAGCTGATGTTTGTCGTCACCAGTGTTGCCAAAACTTTGTTGATAAAAAATGCTAGATTTTGTTTAAAAAAGTGCTAGAAAGTGCTAAAAAATTTTAAAAAGTGCCAAATAAAAGTGCTAAAAATGTTATAAGAGAAATTAGAAGAATTTACTATAAGGGAACATCCCCCAAAGAATAAGGAAGATCTTGACCGATTGGATTTATCCTAGTTCATACGATAGCTATACACTAACAGAAAAACGTCCCAAAATTTTGAATCGGTCCAATTATTAGTTTTTGAGTTATCTTGCCCGAGCAAAAACGCTGTTTGCTTTAAAGTTTGAGAAGCCCTCTCCGTAACTTGATGCTAGCGCAATAAATCGGCTATATCATCATAGATTTTCACTTGAAATTTCATAGGACATTTTTGAATTAGTGTAGATTCGAATTAAATCAAAATATAAAATTAAATTTTTTTAAATCGAGAATAGGGGTCCCCTTAATTTGATATTTTGTATTCTCATTAGGTAAAGTGTCCCTACCAATAATTATCGCAAGTTTTTCATTAAATTGACTATAATTTGACTTTTTATCGGTTTTTATGATATATGCAGAAAATTGTTAAGGCACATCTTCATGTGGAAGTTTTAGTGTGTGGTGTGTAAAGGTTCTATCCTATTTGTGTCCTTTAAGAATTATTTTTTTAGGTCCATCTTTTGACATAACACCATTATAACGTGGGACGCGACCCATTTTCTGTACTCTGAAATTGCTATAATTTGGCATTCGGGATTCCCGATGAATAAATAACTCCTTTCTCCTCTCTGATTTAGGTACATGATTTTTACATTGCTCTTAATTTTCATTTTACCTAATAAACAAATTAATATCAATGCTAAAATGAAGTACCCGTTTTTTGAAAAATTTAATACACATGGTTCAGGGTAAAAAAACTTTAACTTTAATACTTATTTACTAATGTACTGGCACTTTTTTTACATTGGAAAATTAAAATCATAGCGTGAAACATAAGGACATTTTAATCCGTCAATGTGAAATCGAAATAATACCCAAAATTTCAACTAATTCCAGAAAAAAATAAAAGTGCTAAAAAAGGTGCTAGGTGCTAGATCAATTTTTTTGGTGCTAAACGAGTTTCAAAAGTGCTAAATCTAGCACTAAAAGTGCTAAATTGGCAACACTGGTCGTCACTGTCAAGTAATAATTCCATTCCAATGGATCTGTGGGAGCCTCTTGCAACAGATGTGCTCTCAACACTAAACAACAATAATTATGCGATCTTCATGCTATTCCATCTTATCTGAAATTAATCTTCATGGTAGTGTGTGGTGTGAAAACGATGAGAATTATTTTTTTCGAGCAGTATGTGAGTGACTAGAAGGATTTTCCGATAAATCTAAAATTGTAAACTTTTTTATTTTTAGTTCCACTATTTTTTAGATGGCTAGGAGAGAGGGAGGGTTTTTCTCCTAGCTCTAATTAATTTGTTTGTTATATGAGATTTTTACGAATCTATGTGTCTGTCTGCAAGTAAAGGGTAATATAAAATCCCCACCCCTTTTGACGGAATACAACATGTGCAGTTGTGTGAGTGTGAACAAGTGAACCACAAATCTAAATTTTAAAATTAAAATTTCAATATTTTATAATCCATCCATAATCATAAACGTTTTTATGACTTGGCTTTTCGTCTGCTGCCATTCGAATTTACAAATCGCCACCGACAACATTTTTCAGATTTTGGCCAAATCCCATTTGCTTCATCATTGTGTAGACGGAAAAGGCAAATTTTACAACCTGTAAATCAAATTCATATTTCGGGGGAAAACTCTTTGTATCTCAAATTTCATTGCGACGTCTCTTACATTTATGTTGGAATTCAGTGTGATGGGAAAGATTTTCATCGCCGTCAAAATCAGTGTCTTCTGGGTGTGTTGTAGGAAAAAACAAATCATTTGCTTGTAACGCGGTTCCTCGTTATGCCATGCCGAATGAAATATGGCCAATGAAATGCTATCACTATCGTCCATTAGACAATTGGCCAGGAAGCTGCAGGGAAATGTTTCGGCCAATATCGATGCCACATAGAAGAGGGATGCTATGACAGCCAAACGATCAGCAAAGAGAAAAATGTGTAGCGTGGTGATACCCAAGATGAGGCCAATAATGAGAAATTGAACAAACATTGTGCCAGATATGACAGGGCAGAATATGTTGTATAACCTGGAAAAAAAGAGGCAAGTCAATAAAAGGAATATTTATAATGTCAAAATAGGAAATTTAAATTTTCAATTTCAAAATAATATTCAGCCAGGCTGAATACAAATTTTTTTATCAGGAAATGACATTCAGCCTGGCTGAATAGCAATTTTTCTATCAGAAAATGATATTCAGCCAGTCTGAATAAAAATTTTCTATCAGAAAATGATATTCAGCATGTTTTCTGAAGTAATGTTCAATTTTTTTTTTATCAGAAATTGATATTTAGCCTGGCTGAATATAAATTTTCTGTTAGAAAATGGTATTCAGCCTGGCTGAATAGAAATTTTCTATCAGAAAATGATATTCAGCCTGGCTGAATAGAAATTTTCTATCAGAAAATGATATTCAGCCTGGCTGAATAGAAATTTTCTATAAGAAAATGATATTCAGTCTGGCTGAATAGAAATTTTCAATAGGAAAATGATATTCAGCCTGGCTGAATAGAAATTTTCGATAGGAAAATGATATTCAGCCTGCCTGAATAGCAATTTTCGATAGGAAAATGATATTCAGCCTGGCTGAATAGCAATTTTCGATAGGAAAATGATATTCAGCCTGTCTGAATAGGAATTTTCAATAGGAAAATTATATTCAGCCTGCCTAAATAGAAATTTTCAATAGGAAAATGATATTCAGCCTGGCTGAATAGAAATTTTTTGGTATTATAATATGATATTCAGCCCGGCTGAATAGAAATTTTCTATTAGAAAATGATATTCAGCCAGGATGAATAGAAATTTTCTGGTATTAGAATATGATATTCAGCCAGGCTGAATAGATATGTTGTATCAGAAAATGCTATTCAGCGAAGATGAATGATATTCAGTCAGTCTGAATAGAAATTTTCTATAGTAAAATGCTATTCAGCCAGGCTGAATACAAAAGATGATGAGGAAAATGATGTTTAGCCACGCTGAATAGAAATTTTCTATGGGAAAATGATATTCTGCTACGCTGAATAGAAATTTTTTGTCGGAATTTTATGTTGTACTTACCCCATAATATTCTTATGATCCAATACACATTGTACCAATTCCTCATAACGTTGATCACTGGTCATTTCGGAAATATTACCCAATCGCGATATACGTCTCGTTAAAATATGTAAATGTGTTCGTATTATAGTGATATAAATAACCGGATATGAATCTAGCAATGCCTGTTGAAAGCAGTGAAAGGCAATCATCAGATATTCGCAACCAGCTTGAATGGAAAATTTCAAGGTATCATCTTTCCAATGGAAAAATGGATTAAACACCTGATATGGAGGCTTATCATTAATGACGGCTACCAAAAATGTACTACTCGCATAGGACAAATACAGGGCGGCATAACACGTCAGCGAACGATTTGAAAATGCAACAGTCTCACGAATTTGTAAGCGATCTTCATCGTTATTGATACGTACATCAAGACGATCCATAAATTTCCGCCCTTCGATAAGACGTCGATACAAAAATAAGAAAACGAACATTTTGAGACTGCAACCAATGCAGTTGATCCATATTTGCAAGGATGTAAAGAAATCGCTGGGACTGAAGGTGCTCAGGCGTAGCAGGAAACTCATTAGGAAGCCAATTGGCATATAAATGGTGACAAAGAAATTGATAAAACATGACCATAAATAAAAGGCCGCTTTGTAGTTCTCAATTGGCAAATAACCAATAATGCTCATGCCACGAACAATGTATGTGGTGGCGTCTCGGGTCTTCGGCAATGGAGCTTCCAGATCCATGTGTGCTAAATGGAATACACGACTGAAAAAATATTTACAATTTTTATTATAAATCAGTAAGCATTTAAGCTGCATAATTGGGTGAGGCTGACCATGTGATTAACAAATTTTCAACATTAACCCATAAAGAGGCATATATGTACAATATCCTGTCTATCAGCCAGACATAGGATCTTCAGTTTTCGGCGCAAGTACTTACATATTTAATATGAAGATGTAGAGTTGGTGAATGCGCTGCCGAATATTCATTTTTGATGATGATAAATTCAAGTAAATACTTTGCCCTTTCGAATTCAATTGTAGGTGAATGGTAGGTCACACTTTATTAGGGTCCACGTTTCCTCCCTTCTTGCTTCTAAAATAAATAAACAAATATAAAACATCGTCGTTGTCGTTATGTTTTTGTTTTGGGTGATCATTGTCTTCTTTGAAACTAAATGTTTTGGTTTGGCATTTCGCATTGTCGTATTTTTTATTATCTTTGCTCCGATTTGAGGCGGAATCGATTTTTGTTTATCTTAAGTGAATTTCTCTGTTACCAGTAGTTGATGTTATTTTTTGGGTGAGTAATTTTATGTATTTGTTTTTTATTCCCTCATATATTCTTTAAAAACACAACACAAGACCAACTGACGTCTGACCATCACCCAATAAAAAATAATTGTTTATGTTGTACGTTAGTTTAATGAAATATATATAAATAATTGTATGTTTGTATTCTATTCCAGTAAATAACACAATCATAATTCCAATTTGACCTAATTTTTATTCCCTCTACCACACTGTGGTGGCAAAAGGAAAGGAGATAGAGACATGGTTCCTTTTGAAAATATGCATAGAATCGCTCTCTGAGTCGAATTATGCATGTCCGTCTGTCCATGTTAAATTTTAAACAAAGTACAGGTCGCATTTATGATCCGAATTGGATTAAATTTGTCCCAAGGATGCACCCTATTGAAATTGGGAAAAACCGGTCCAGATTTAAATGTAGCTCCCATATATAGTTTCATCCGATTTTATAGAAAAGGTGTACCAAACTCACAATATTCGTCCGATTGATATAAAATTTTGCATAGGGTACTAAATTAGTCCCAGATTGATGTATACGAACTTTTGTTGAAATCGGTTCAGATTTTGATATATTAGGCTGGGGAAAATAAATCCATAATTTTATATATGAACTATAGTACTTTATTTAACATGCTTCGGAATGTCCGATTTGGACCAAATATGCATCGTTTTGTTGTATGATTTGTTGCCATTTTGAAGGTAACTTCATAACCTAGAAGTCCTGCTCTCTATTTTCAAAAAACTCTAGAAGTCGATTTTCACAATCCTCCCTAGATACCATTTTTTTTTTAATTAAAGAAATTTTGCAATGCAAGAAAAATATGATGATTGCTTGGTGCCAAGACCGGACTGTATTGCGGATGCAGTAAAACTTCCCAACCAGGCTCCGAAGTTTCTGGCGAGTCACTGTAGATGTGTGTGGCCTAGCATTGTCCTGGTGTAACAAGACTCCTCTCCTGATGGCTAATTCTGGCCGTTACTGGTCAATAGCTATCTTCAGACGGTCTAGTTGTTGACAGTAGAGATCAGAATTTAGCGTTTAGCCATATGGAAGCAACTCATAATAAATAATCCCATTCCAGTCCCACCAAATGCATAGCAGAAATTTCCTGCTTCACCGCTCTTTGACCACGATAGTTTTCACACAGGGTTATCGTATGTGATCCATTTCTCATCTCCAGTCACCATCCGTTTAAGAAATAGGTCTACCTCATTCCGATTGAAATGGAAATTCGATCCATCATTTTTTTCTGTTAATTGGTGTGGTACCAAAACATCGAGCTTCTCTTTGAATCCAGCTTTGTGTAAATTGTTTATAACAGTTTTATGGCCGATTTTTAGCTCCTGGGTGATGTTACGACTGCTAACATGTTGGTCAACTTCGATCATTTCCCCGATTTTATCGACATTTTCTACGACCGACCTAATGGATTTATTTTTCACCAACCTAATATATATATATATATATATATATATCATTCTAGACTCAATTCAGTACGCTATGCCAAATTTCGTGCAAATCGAAAGATACATAGAGACTTTGATGAACCATTTACATTAAATCGGACGAAATATATACTTAACATACATCATTCTAGACTTTATTCAGTACGCTATACCAAATTTCATGCAAATCTAAGGATATATAGAGTCGGTTCAAATTTAGATATAGCTCCCATATATATTTTGTGTCCGATTTAATGTGAACGGTGCACCGAGGAGCCTATGTTTGTTCGATTTACATGAAATATTGCATTGCGTATGGATAGAAACCGCTTTAGGTTTAGATATAGCTTTCATTTATATTTCCATCCGATTTCATGTAAATGGTGTACCAAATAACTAAAGTTTGCCCGATTAGGACGAGTTAATGTGCAACGTACCAAATTGAATCTAGAATAACGTGTATTGGATTTTGCAATATATATTCAATTATAGATATACCGCTGTATATTATCCTCCGAGTTTATGCAAATTGAGCAACAAATAATAAGTGTTTCTTCGTCCGAGATAAATTTTGGACAGCGCACTGTACTGCAGCATACCAGCCAATATTCCTCAAATGCGTTCAGATTTACATATAGCTCCCATAAATAATTTTGTGCGATTTCATACAAATGATTGACATTCAATTTTACATAGATTTCAGAATAGTATGTGTATGTTTTGTTTCAAATTTGTTTAAATAACTATGTAGATCACACAGTTAATTTCGTCGGAATCCATTTTAATGGTATATATTCAATTTACAGGATATGTATGTACCCAAAGTAGTGAAGGGTATCATATAGTCAGCCCCGTCGTTTGAACTTTCCTTTTTGGTCTACCTATTTATTTGTTCTTCATCTAGGCAACTCGCTACCCTATTTTTTCGATCATAACTTTTGGTTTCCTGATAATATAAAATTTACATAATTGTTTTTTTTTCCTTTAATGCTGGACCCACGTTTGACATAACTAAATGTGGCCGTCTTTAGGTATCTAAAAAGGTAATTTGAATTTAAAATATATTTATGTTCTAACTATTCGGTACTCTAATTTCCATTGGATTGAGGACATATTTGCATAACGTTGACGACATTGCTAGGTATTTCAACAAAATCTCCAAAGAAATATATGTCAATGCCTTTTTCGCCTTTAGTCATAGACATATGTGTTTTATTTGTTGGGACACCTACACATTAACAGATCTATTAATGCTAATCTTGGCGGGAAAGCAAAACTGCAAAAATATTTAATAATCCCGCAACCATGTTATAAATTTACAGACAAGTTCCACCCGCCCCATCAGACCTTTGTTCCTTGCCTTAGTTGGCATTGGTAAGCACTGAGGCAATGTTGCATGACGACAACATTGAAAACAAAATCAAAGGATTTTAATAACAGCCACTTGCAATGGCAACAAAAAGCTCACACACACACAAACACAAGAAAGACGCTCCAATGAATTTACATTATTTTCGTTGGGGTAATAAAGCAGCTGACACATAAGAATTTTCATGGAGTATTATGAATAAGGTGACCATATCAAAGAAATTATTTAAGAGACACTGAAAGAGATATGACTAAGACGATCAACAGGGGGATTGAGGGTACCCTGATGAAAGAAAACTAGAATACGATTTAAATCAATCAAAATCCATTTTGTGTTTTTCTACTCTTTTAGAACATTTGAAACCCAATTTAATAAATTACAGTTTTTCTCTAATTCGTTTGACTAAAATCTGGTCACTTTCTTTGCTACGCATAAATGTGAAAAATTCACGACAAAAATTGATGTTACACATTTCATTTCAATCACTCCAGATATGTACAAGTCTTCCTCACTATCGAGTGGGTACATTGTTTTGGAGTTGCTGATGGCTGGATTGGTTGAATGGAGGCAGAAAAGATGCAGGGAATTAAAAATACAAAAAGTGAATGATTTGCTTGACGACTAGGCAACCATAAAAAATTGCAATAACAATTACAAACGAAATAAAAGCCATGTCTTAATGTACCATTTAACATATACATATTAAGTAGATATGTACATATGTGGATATGTATGTAAATATATTTTAGATATGACTCATGTATGTATATTAATATATTAGGAGTTGACATTATAAATTGTACTATATAACAAGAGAATAGAAATGTATGAACTATACACTGTTTTTGGAATATAATTTAATTTAAGATGACATGAGAAAACAACTGAGGAAGTTTTACAATTTGAAGAAGAATGTTAGTAAGTTTCTACATTTTGGTGGGATATGTTATAATTTTGAAGACTTGTAAAATATTAAATTTTTCAGAAAACTGGAAATACAGAAGATTTGTACAGCATATTTTCATTATAGGTCCATTTTTTAACATAGCTTGCATATAAAGATTCATTCAAGTTCTAGTCACTGTGGTTACCCATATTCTAGTCTCATTTTCCACACAAGTGACTGTAATTAGCCATTATAAATCTGAACCGATTTGCACCAATTTCAATAGGGTACATCCTTTGGGGCAAATAAATTACTTGTGCCAAATTTCATCTCATTCGGATAATAATTGCGACCTGTACTTTGTTTACAATTTAACATGAACAGGCGGACGGACACGCATGAACCCAGAAAGTAATTCTATATTCTATATATTCTATGTCGTTTCCTTTTGCCTGTTACAAACATATGCACAAAGACAAAATACCCTGTACCACAGTGTGATAATTTTAGATATTTGGATTGTCATACTCATGGTGGACGGTATAAACATTTTTTTAACATTCGTGGAGTTTAAGAGGTAGGTTAGAAGATATGCGGTTGTCAGGTTGCTCTAGAAGATGATATGATAATATTTCTATGATAATGCTATTGGCAAAGCTGTAAATGATTCTGCGATTTATATAGGAGAACAAGTTTATCTCAGGTCTACTAAACATTTAAATCAATAAATCAATAGAGTATATGTTCGATCGATTCTGGTTTTCAAATATACGACTGTATTAAATCTTATCATTTTTCCTTTTAGGGAAGAGATAGCCAATCCTCGAAATGACTTGTAATGATCCCTACAGTCATCTTTAAATCTTTCATACCCACAGAAAATAATGTTTAGATTAGATTTCGGGGTTAGTAATGAGTAATTCCTTAGTTCCCCATACAACATTTTCTGAGCGAACACCGTCTTTTGTACATTGATCGAATCACTCTCGCAATAAACATGAAATTTGTCCCATACCTAACAATTGAGAGTATTTATCGAAAATAAATTAATTTTGTCTATTTTTATACCCTTTACCACACTGTGGTACAGGGTATTGTGTCTTTGGACTTCTGTTTGAAACTGGCAAAAGAAAACGAGATGGATCCATGGTTTCTTTTGAGAATATGCATAGAATCACTTTCTGAGTCGATTTATGCGTGTCTGTCCGTCTATTTGTCTGTCCATGTTAAATTGTAAACAAAGTACAGTTCGCATTTATGATCCGAATTGGATGAAATTTGACACAGCTTATTTATTTGGCCCAAGGACAAACCCTATTGAAATTGGGAAAAATCGGTTCAAATTTACTTAAAGCTCCCATATATAGTTTCGTCCGATTTTAAGTAAATGGTGCACCAAAGAGTCAAATTTAGGCCGATTCGCACAAAATTTTGCAAAGGGTACTGAAATGAAGATAGCTTAACGTGTGCAAAGTTTTATTGAAATCGGTTCAGATTTAGATATAGCTCCCATATATGTTTTCGTCCAATTTTTAGCAAATGGTGCACCAAAGAGTCAAATTTAGGCATATTGGCACAAAATTGTGCACAACGCACTGAAGTTATAATAGCCCAATGTCTGTCAAGTTTCGTTGAAATCGGTTCAGATTTAGATATAGCTCCCAAATATGTTTTCGTCCGATTTTTAGCAAATGATGCATCAAAGAGTCAAATTTAGGCCGATTGGCACAACATATTGCACAACGTTCTAAAGTTAGTTTAGCCTAACATGCGTTAAGTTAAAGTATTACATTGAGCCTAGAATGTTCAGTTGTGTAAAAATTGGTTCAGAGGCAAATATTACTTCCATATTTATTTTCTGAATTTTTCTGAATTATGGTAATTGTGTACCAAATAAAGAACTGGTGTCCAATTGAGATTTAATTTGGAACAACGCTCTGTGTTGTAGCATAATGAATAGTTTTATTTAAGGGGACCCCCCCATTCTCGGGGTCAATTTTTTTTTGTTTCAATTCGATTCTACAATTCAAGAATGTCTCTACAAAATGTCAAGTGAAAATCTCAAGAACTCTTGAAGATATAGCCGATTTATTGTGTCAGCATCAAGTGACGGCTAAAGGGCTTCTCAAACTTTAAACGCGTTTTTCTCTTTTGCGAATGGCGGGTACGATAACTCAAAAACTAATAAGCCAATCGATTCCAAATTTTTACACGTTTCTCTGTGAGTGTATAGCTACCGTATGAACTAGGATAAAGCCAATCGGTGAAGATCTTCCTTATTTTTTAACTTGGTAACAACAAAGCAATAACAAAAATGTTTTGATTATTATTTTTTCTTTTTTAAATCTTCAAATATATATGTGCAAAGTTACAAACCTTTACAAGCATTGGTATTGATTTACCAGCCCATTGAAAATCTTGAAAAATTAAAGTCGAGAATGGGTGGGGTTTCCTTAATAAAATCTACAAATTTTGAGATAAAATCCAAAAAACAACAACATCATACTGAAAATTTCACATTTTTCAGAAAACATACACTTTCCAAGCTTACTAGTGATTTTTCGCACTGGGCTTAGAAAATTTACCCAAGTCGAAAATCTTAAAACCAGCTTTAAACAAAAACATTGGCTTATAATCCAAAACCCAGCTAGGGGTTCTTCTACCATCATAAGTTATTGGCGGTCCCGATTGGTTCAAGTTTTTAGTGCTGCCATTCAGTTTAGATCACCTTGCAATACTCGTTAGAGAGTTCATGGATCAGAAGTATATATTTTGGATTCAAGACATAGTATATACTTCTACGTCGATTCTTTTTGTCCCAAATAACGATATTAATAACGAGTTTTTAACTTTAGGTTTAAAATGTCTAATATTTCACTTTAAATATGACATTTTCGGTGCTTCTGTAGAAATCGTTGTTGACGGTCTTTTCATATTTTAGGTAGCCATTACACTTTTTCCATGCTTCCAGCTCTGACCGTCCTTTAAAATTTATTGTTTTAAAATCGGCGTTCTTATTTTTTTTTTTAAATGCACGCCTATATCTCTGATAATCATTGGAAAAATATTGATTATTAATCCACGCATATAGCTCTGGTAGTCCTTTGGGAAATGTTGCTTTATAACCATTTGTATGAAATGCAGCAATATGTTGTATGGGAGCTATATGTAAATCAGGACCTAATCGAGCAACCATGGCATACGCAATCTAGTATTCTGCAGCACATTGCGTAGTCCACAATTTTATCTCGTTATTATTTCGGCACAAATTGCATTTACTCAGATGCAAATATATATAGGTGTTATATTTACATATGAATATATTGTACAAACTGCAAATCAGATGGAAATATATATGGAAGCTATATCTAAACGTGTAGGCTTATTCTGTAACTTTTTAACAACATTCGACATTGTTTATTTAACAACAATTGCATTTGTTTGTTTTGTTGTTTTTACAATAACAATAGAAATTTAAACATTGAATTTTGTTAAAAGTTACAGAATAGGCCTACTGAACCGATTTCAACAAGTTCCAATCGAATACTCTCTGCAATATTTCATGTAACGCCACCAATCGTATGCTTCTCGGTGCGCCATTTGCATGAAATTGGACCAAAATATATATGGGATCTATATCTAAATCTGAACCGATTTCAAAAAACTTCGCAATATTTTGTCTCAATTGAACAAATCTTGGGGGGTTTGGAGCACCATCTACCTAAAATCGGACGAACTATATATAGCAGATATATTTATATATTATCCAAATTTCGTCACAAACGGACAAAAATTGGGAGTTTGCATAAAATCGGACGAATGTATATATATAGAAGCTATATGTTTATCTTTTCCGATTTCAATGAAACTTAACACACTTTATCATTGTCGCAATTTAATATGTTATGGCAAATGTTGTCGACAAAAAGTTGGAGTTTGTTTCATTATTTACATAAAATCGGACGAAGATATATATTCTGATCCGATTTCAATGAAACTTAACACACTTTATCCTAGTCTCAATTCCATACGTTGTGCCAAATTTTGTCTCATTTGTACAAAAATTGGGAGTTTGATACAACATTTATATAAAATAGACGGATAGACAGACGGACATGCATAAATCGACTCAGAAAGTGATTCTATGCATATTCTCAAAAGGAACCATCGTTTCCTATTGCCTGTTACAAATATATGCACAAAAACATAATACCCTGTACCTCAGTGTGTCCTTAACCATTCCATGTCTATAGCTCTGACAATCCTTCAGAAAATATTCTTTAAAAAGAATCCACTCCTACAATTATAATAGTTCTTGGAAAATAATGTAAAAATCACTAAACTTCGGTCGACCCAAACTGTGGTGCGCATTTCAATTTAAATTCCTAAATTCGGTAGAGAACTTTTTGTGAACACTAGACTGTGAGAAAATTAAATACCAAATTAGAGACCCCAGGTTGGAAAATTGGGCTAGGAAATTTGCATAAATTAAGTGAGGACCTATAATGAAAATTTTTGGGAATTCGGAACGGGGGTAAATGTGCCAAAACATCGATCGATATTAAAAATTGTCTGCAAATAAGTTTTCCACCAACTAACAACCTAGGACCCCACTTCGGATGGAAAATACACCGTGAACAAAGAACAAACCTAAAATATCTAAAATCTAAAGGATTATTTCAAAAACATGGATCAATATCAACAACTTTTGTAACGATATTTCCGGAATACCAAATTACAGCCACTTCAGATACAAAATGCGGCAAAAAACTTTAAAATACCGAAAATGGGGCGGCACTGTAATGTAAGGTCTATACCCTAAAGTAGACCGATATATTTAATTTTCAATACCAAACATCCATGGAGTAGGAGTATTTCGGCAGACAAACATATAAATCTAAATCGAAATAGAATTTAATTTGTAATCTCGACTCGAAAGAAAAATAACTATCTTAAGAATCAGTCCGAATTACAAAATTAATATTTTAGAAAATATTCTATAAAAATTTAGTATTTAATGAAGCGGTTTTATGAGACGATATGGAAAATATCCACTTACAAAAGACTATCTTTATGAATAATACGTGAAGCTAATAATATTCATCGCATGTATTTATCGAACGTGCCTCCAAATAGTATCACAGATCAATGTGAAAGTCTTTGTTTGCAACTTTCGAATAACAAGAAGTGCCTGTGTAAAAGTCAATTAGAAACAAACTGTGGAAACCTGAAATCTTAACTAACGAATATTAGTATAGCACGTTCGTTAACGCTCGTGCTATACGAGGCGCTAAAAGATTTGGTTTTTGTTAATTTTCCATTTTGCGCTATAGGATTTTTTTCTTCTGGAGCCAAACTATTGGTCAACATATGTGCGCAAAAATAAAAGGACAAAGGGAAAACACACGCACACATAATTTCTGCGTGAGGTCTAATTGTCTGGCCGGTTCAACAGGGTCACGCGGTAAGGCGCTGTGTTAAAAAACAAACAAGACAATGAACCAATGGCGAAATATATGTATGTAGGTAGGTATTCGAATGTTAGTATATTTGCCTTTAAAGGACATATCGTGAAATGCATGTATGTGTGACTGCTATGTTAGTAGTATCGTAAGGTCATTACCAAAACCAATGAAAACCCATGGCCATGTTGGAATTGGTAAACAAGGACATAGTACTGTATACATATTAGGATTAAATTTTAATAGCATTACAGCGATTTGAATATTTTTATAGGTTCGCAGATTAGTCTACATAAAAAACAACAACAATTAAATTCAAAATAAGACATTATTTCTTTACCCCACTTTGTTTCAGAGTTCGGCATTCAAATGAAGCAGGATGAACGAAAGGGTGTTAAAACTCTCAAGGGGTTTTATGTGGAAAATGTCGAACCCGACGAACAGTAATTAATAATCTATTTTTAGTTTTGCCAGTTTTAAAACTAAATTCGAGAACTCGTTTTCAGTGAGCCCATCATGGCACTTGAATGAAGAAGTAATACTCCCTCACACTTATACACACACACTCACCCTGAAATTACAAACGGTGTTCAAGTGAATCGCTCTTTCTCTCTCACTTTTGGGATGCTATTGGAAATCTGAAACCAAAATGAAGTACATAAATATCCCTGGAAATCCATCATGAGGCGTGTCAAACAACAACGAAATGACTGTCGTCTACAAAGCCAAGGCAGGCAGTCCGTTCGTCCTCTGTCAAGACAAAAAATTATTAACGATGTCAATTCTCCCACCCAGCTAGAAATTACATACTGAACTACATAGTTCGTTCGTTTTTGAAGGAATGCCGCCTGTATTTCGTAGGAGTTTGAAATCCATGACCACATTCGATTTTATTTGGATGTCATCATTAAAATTCCAACAAACGAAAAATGGTAGAACAACAAAGAAATTGGAGCTGTGTTTTTTGAAGGTACCGTGGAATTCTAACTAAAACTGAAGCAGTTGCAATGGTCTTTTGATTTTTGTAGGTGGTTGCATAGTCAATCATTTACGCCTTAAACACATAAGAATAGCGGAATATATTTTCAAAATTTATTGGAATTTTATAAAGTACAGTAGCAGGAAAGCAATGGAACGGGCGTGAACATAAGTACACATGAGGAAATAGTATACGCTTAGAAGTTCGTTTCAATGCGTCGCGGTTATGATGACAATATTCAAATTTAAATATATTTGCAGGTGCAGGATTTGATCGAAATGAAAGTAATGCTTTATTGCATGGGAATATTACATACACATCCTTTTGGAAGAGCGATAGCGAGTTCAATGATCGAACTAAATCACAGGTTTATCTTTATAGACGAGCTAAGGGAGGTGTTCAGTACAGACTAGCTGGAGGACGAAAATTCATTACAGACGAGTTGGAGTGTAGGAAGTCTTATTGGATAATGTGAATATCTCCCGGCTCGGAGTTTTCCAAGAAGAGCTGAAAGGTCCATCGCCTTTAAGGACGAACGGAAAAGTAGTCAGGAACTAGGAACTACGGGCCGAAGGGCATGGGTTTTTTTTATACACAGCGGAAGGGCCAAGATTTCATTATAGTCATCTTGAAGCGCTGTAAGGTTTTATAGACAGGCTCAAGGGAAGGTTGTATTCATAGTTCGGACAGAATATCTTTATAGTTAAAGGCGAGCTGAAGGACGGGAAATATTTATAGATGAGGTGAA
>NW_026883196.1:0-4570 GCF_032173495.1 Musca vetustissima | reverse complement strand
TCTTACGTACCTACATAGTAGTAGACCAGCTGGCAACAAACAAACATTCGTTCGATATGCAAAATACTTTTAGAATGCAGAGAAACGAATTGAAACAACTAATCGATGGAGATAATTTCGTTAAGAATTGCACACAAACAGTGTGAATTATTCTGCCAAACAAGAATAACAATAGAACAGTAGTCAGATTATTTCTAAATTATTAAAAAAACTAGTTAGCTAGTTTAATAGACTGAAAGTTGTTTATGGTGTTAATAAAAATTGCAGGGTTGGGCCTATGCATATTGTATGTTAAATGCTAATTATTGTGTTTATGAAGAAAATTATAATTATAATCACAAATATGTATAATTGCATTTTTATTGTCCATATCGGTACATAGTTTATAGATTAGATGTTCTCGTATTATGATATCATATTATATCTTCGTACAATATATTCAAAATATAGTTGAATATTTTGACATACGGAAGTTTTATATTTGAAAGCTACATATATTCTGGCGTAATAGTGAAAATTCGAGTATTTTTTACAACATGCTACAAAATCGAGCTCATGTCTGGGGGATAGAATGTAAAGCCTAATCACAACTTCGAACAAAATAGCGTACCTTGCAGTGAATTTTTCTGGATGTGTTAATTGGTTTAACAATTGTTTAATTGGTTTACTTGAAGATTGGTTTAACAACTTTGTTGGTTTCAAACCACGAAATGGATAACCCTATATATTAAGAACCCATAACGACATATTTGATCTTTCCATGAACGATGGGAAAATACGAATATAGGTTTCTTGTCTTAGAGAACCCCTTCTAAAATCTTATGAGCGACAAAGAGTCTCATCTTTTGGTGTTTAGTTTACGGTTCTGGAAGGATGGAAGGATTATATGTCTTACAAACTACTCCTTATTTGATTCAACTAAGTACGTGTATTGGTCCTAGACCACCTTTAAGTATACCGATCGTCATATCTCGACTAGCTGAGTCGATCTAGACATGTGTGTCCGTCCGTCTGTCCATTATAATTTGTAAACACGATACAGGCCACAGTTATGGACCAATCTTCACGAAATTTTGCATATAAGATGGGTTCTGGCCAATGAAGACCCCTATTGTTTTTGGGAAATATCGGTTAATATTTAGGGGATGAAATGGACCAAATACTAAATTTTTGTCGGTTTTTCTAGTCGCTCCAGAGGCCGCACTAATGGCCCGAACATCGTGAAATTTGGCATGGAGAAGGGGATCGGGCCAAAGAATAACCATGCGTGTTTTGATAAAGATCGGTCAATATATAGCTTGTCAAATGGACCCTGACTTTTGTGTGAAAAATGACGAAATTTGTATTCTATAGAGTATATATTTGTACCTGAAGGACATAGACCCGAGAAGTTGATATTATATCCAAGAGGAGTGGTTGACCTTAAAATTATTACCAATTATATTGTTGTATGTGATCGGATGTGGGAGTTACACCCAAATATTTACAGGTATCTCCGTATTCGTATATTATTTAGTAACCATGAGGTTCCAGTTATGGTCAAGGACAACGCCTATAATTTTCGGTGATGATCAGATAATAATATTGGAATGAAGTGGACCGAAAACGTAATTTTTTGTGCTATTTTCGAGTCAATCTATAGACCACAAATGAAATCCGAAGGAATCTGGACAATAGCTGTACTGAATACTCGAAATATTCGGAAAATATATCTGTATGAGGAAGAGGTGTTGTTTACCTCTAATTGGGCAAGAGGGTGAAAATGTCATGAAATATTGCCCAGGCACGAAATAAACATCCGTAAAAAAATTGAGTTCCGTGGTAGTTGTGTAGGGATACGATACCCTACACAACTGCCCCGTCCGACTATACTGCTCCGCTCACTGGTTTTTTATTTATTTTCCAATCACTCGGTATATTTACGGTAGACCCCATAAATTTTATATAAAATTCTGTCGATTTATGTATTTCCATCTGTTTAAATCACGACAGAGCTCGCAAATGTTAGGATAGAGCTTATGATGTTTGATCGGTCACTTTTTGATATAGCCCCCATATAACGGTATATCCAAATATTCGGTACTTTGGGGTTGGTTAGTAAATCTCCCTTGGTTATATCGGTACACTTTTTAGGATGGCCCTATCTGAGCGGGTACGATTTTGAAACAAATTAGTTGGTTTGGTTATAATTGGTTGTCAAATCATCCTACCAAAAATTTACCATGGCATAACCGCAATTTATGACGGGTCCAAACGATTACAGACATTTTAAATGGAATGTATAAAGAGTTCGGACCGCCCGAACTTAATTACATTTTTACTGGTTCATAACTAAAACACATTTTTGTAAAAAAGATGTCAGTTCTAAGTTCTGGTAGGACAGAAAGGCATTGGTTTGAGCCGATGACCAGGCCAGGAAGAAATAGACTACCTCTTGCTTCGAAGATATATTTCCATATCCATGGTTTGGTTTTTTTAAATTTCTTGACACCTTTGTCGATCAATTGTCAAATTTTGTTCCAACGATGAAAAATATGAAATATAGAATGTTTGCTGATAGAAGAAGTATCCACGCATTTCCCTATCTCAATTTTCTGTGGAACAACGACTGCTTTTGGGCAGAGCTTCACCACCTTAGACTTTGAACGAGTATGGGCCATGACTGAATTCATTAAACCAAAAAACACTCCCACACCAAGATTTTCGTCTTCGAAGATCAGCCTGGTTGGTTAAAATTTCTAGACACAATTTCTGATCAATTGTCAAATTTTTTTCCAAAGATGAAAAATATGAAATATAGAATGTGTGCTGATAGAAGAAGTATCCACGCATATCCCTATCCCAATTTTCTGTGGTACATCGGCCGCTTTTCGGCGACCTTCACCACTTTAGACTTTGAACGAGTATGGGCAATGACTGAATTCATTAAACCAAAAAACATTCACAAACCAATCGATCACACATATTTGACGTGATGAGTGGAACTCATTTAAAAATCCTACCTTTCAAACGATCAGAAACCATATTGCAATGATCCCAAAGTCCATAACAGAACCAGTAAGTAAAGCAGTAAAGTCGGACTAGCCCGACTATATAATACCCTTCACCACTTTAGGTATATTCTAGATATGTCTCCTAACAGACTCCGCCTTTTCGAAAGAACATCTTTATGCCTTTCTGGAACCTATGCTAAATTTCATTTAATTGAACCGATTTGAGCGTGAGCACGAAATATATATGGGAGCTATATCTAAATCTGGAATAATTTTTATGAAGGTTATCGCACAACATTCTAGAATCAATGCAAAATTTCGTGCGAATCGAAAGATATATAGGGACTTTGGTGTAGCATTTATATAAAATCGGATGAAAATATATATGGGAGCTATATCTAAATCTGAACCGATTTCCACGGAACATAGCACACATAATTTTAGAACTAACTCAGTACGCTGTGCCAAATTTCGTGAAAATTGTGGAAATTGGATGAAAATATATATGGGAGCTATATCCAAATCTGAACCGATTTTCACTAAACTTTGCACACATCATTCTAGACTCAATTCAGAACGCTATGCCAAATTGCGTGCAAATCGAATGATATATAGGGACATTGGTGCACCGTTTACATTAAATCGGACGAAAATATACATGGGGGCTATCTGAATGTGAACCGATTTTCACGAAATTTTTTCGGTCGTTATGCCAAATTTCGTGCAAATCGAATGGTCTGTGGGTGATTGGTTCACCATTTACATAAAATCGGGGCGAAAATATATATCACAAAAATTACAGCACACATCATTCTGGACATAATTCAGTAAAAATTTCTTGCAAATCGAAAGATGTATTGGAACTTTGGTGCACCATTTACATAAAATCGGACGAAAATATATATGGGAGCTATATCGAAATCTGAACTGATTTTTCCCAATTTCAGTAGGGTTCATCCTTGGGCCAAGTAAGTGACCTATGCCAACTTTCATCCAATTCGGGTCATAAATGCGACCTGTACCTTGGTTACAATTTAACATGAACAGACGGACGGACGGACGAACATGCATAAATCGACTTAGAAAGTGATTCTAAGCATATTCTCAAAAGGAACCATGTGTCTATCTCGTTGTATTTTTGCCTGTTACAAACATATGCACAAAGACATAATACCCTGTACCACAGTGTGGTGAAGGTTATACAAATGTTAGATCCGTGGACTTAGGGGTCCCTGACTATTCCCAAAATAACTCCACACAATTAAAATTGAGCGTGATACTCATATGAGGGTTATGTCAAAATATGAACGAATATAAACAATTTTCTTTGAAGATTTGTGTTTGCCCAAAATAACCCGGAAAATAAATGTCCGAATGCGCCTAGTATTATGAAAAAATCAAATAGGGGCCTCTATATAGAATTATATCAGAAGTATTAGTCGAATGAAATTCGGCATAGAATTTTACTTCGATCATTTATTTTATGTAGTCTCGAATGAATATTTCGAGGTGTTGCAAACGGAATGACGAGGTTCCTTCAGTATGGTGTCAGTTGAATTTTACGTTTGAACGGGCTA
>NW_026883195.1:0-46087 GCF_032173495.1 Musca vetustissima | reverse complement strand
CCATGAGTCACTCACACAAAGTAATGGCTTCTATTCTATAAATTTGTTTGGAATGTAATGGAGCTGAGGTTAGATAAATATGAATTGTTTTTAAGGAATGATAGTTTCGAATTTGTTGTATATTCGTTTGATTCATACAATCAACGTTTCAGACTCGACGAACCGGTATTCATGGTGTATGTTTACTTCGGTATGAATGTATGTTGTAACACACAAAGTTTGAACAAATGCGGCAAGTTCGTACACGAACATGTTTTACACAATGAGTGTGTCGAATTATACAGTAATATTCGAATTACCCGAATTAATTGAAGAGATATTATGGTTTTATATAATCATAAAAGGATCAAAGGTACGTTATGTTTTTTTTTTTTGTTTGTAACTCATCGAAATAGTCATTGCCGCCGATATAAAGTATATATATAATCTTAATAAGAGCAACATTTATGAATATCTAGTAAATGTATCCACTATATAGCGCTACTTCTCTTTTTCAATATTTAGATGTTTTTAAACGCACTTTTAGACATATAAAAATTCGTTTTAATTTGGGTTCGAATTGCATACCCCATAGTGTGGGGGATATTCAGTACTACAAGTTGTCAGTTTATAACCTATAATATTTTAAGACGATTTACTCATTATTAGTTACTCCGTATGTACTTCTGTTGTAATATTACTACGTTCGGGGGGTGTTGAGATACAAAACTAAACCGTTACGATCCAAAATGGCATTTTTCAGTCCACATTTAAGTATATCCTCCCGAGAAGTAATCAATATTGGCCCCTTTATATGCAAAGCCAATTTTTTATACTCTTCACCACACTGTGGTACAGGGGTCTACAGGTCTTTGTGCATATGTTTGTAACAGGCAAAAGGAAACGAGATAGACACATGGTTCCTTTTTAGTATATCAAAGCAGAATCACTTTCTAAGTCGATTTATGCATGTCCGCTGCTGTCCATGTCAAATCAAGAAGTAGCAGGGTCACATTTATGATCCCAATTGGATGAAATTTGGCATAGGTCACTTATTTGGCCCAAGGACGAACTCTATTGAAATTGGGGAGAATCTTGGTCTAGGATGATGTGTATTAAGTTTCGTGTAAAATCGGTTCAGATTTAGATATAGCTCTCATATCTTTTGTCCTATTGTGTTGTGCGGTGTGCCAAGTCCCACAGATCTTTTGATTTACCTAAATTTGGCATAGCATACTGAATTAGGTCACGCCATTCTCGGTCAAAAATTTTTGTGGATATAATTCGAATCTACACTGATTAAAGAATGTCTCTACAAAATTTTAAGTGAAAATCTCAAGAACTCTTGAAGATATATCCGATTTATTGTGTCAGCATCAAGTGACGGCTGAAGGGCTTCTCAAACTTTAAACGCGTTTTTCTCTAAACATTTTTTTGCGAATGGCGGGCACGATAACTCAAAAACTAATAATCCAATCGGTTCCAAATTTTGCAACGTGTATAGCTCTCGTATGAACTAGGATAAAGCCAATCGGTGAAGATCTTCCTTATTTTTTAACTTGGTTTTTGGTAAAAAATCGGCGATTTTCCAAAAATATTTTTTCAAAGGTCCACCATTTTGTTAATTTTAGAGCAAAGTCAATAATCCTAGTTCATACGAGAGCCGGACATGTTCTCTTTCTAACACAGTTGGAATTTTCGGATTCCGATGATCCAGTGAGGACTTACTCATGTCGCTATTAAATATAAACCTACTTTTCTTTAATTACAAAAAACAACAACAAAACAATAACAAAAATTTTTTGTAAATTATTTTCCTTCCTTTTTAAAATCTTCAAATATATTTGTGGACCTATAAACCTGAATAATATTTAAATTGATTTTAGCCCATTGAAAATCTTGAAAAATTAAAATCGAGAATGGGTGGGGTTCCCTTAAGTCAACATTTCATAGTTAGGATTTTAACACTATTTTCAGCCGAATTGTCTGTAGTTTGGTATTGTGTGTACTTATGGTAGTACACCTTCCAACAAAAATATCAATATTGGTCTACTTTTTAGTGTACGGCCCAGATTCCAAATTTTGGAAGGTTTGGGTACGTTTTTCAAATCATGATTTTTTATACGATGTAGACCCCACAAAGCTGTACACCAAATTTTTGACCCAAGGATTACGGTATGTACAAGGCCTTAGCCCAAATTTCCAATAGCCTGTATTTTTTATATTTCTCTAAGGTAGTTATTTACCATGGCATAAAACCCATATAAAAATACCGATCAATTTAAAAATTTGACTGTTCACCTCACGGCGGTGGGTATAAAAAAAGGTCGGCCCTGTCGAACTAAGGACGTTTTACTTATTTGTATTCATATTTTTTCTATAAATAATCTCACTCTACTTGTAGAATATTAGCATATAAAAATTAACAAAAGTACACAATTATTACAGAAATTAAGAAATGTATGAGATAATTTGTAGATAATTTGTAAGAAAATGTCCTAAGGCCACGAAAACATGAAAAACAAATGAAAGCTTTAGTTCGAAAGGTGTGTATGCATTCCGCAAATACTTATTTGTACTCCACATATAAACTTTGTACTCTAATTTGCAATATTTGGGAAAATTTTCTGCCTAGGCTTATTTTTGAATATCCCTTAAGACATTCTCATGTTTTTTCTTACGTAATTTCATTCAACTTTTACTTATTTTTCTAGAGTTTTCAATTAGTGTATTTAGTAGAAAAAAATAAGACATTATTTCTCACTATTACTCACTGATAAAGTTTTAAAGAGTGTAGAGGCAAACATTTGCATGCATGTACCTGTACAATGAGTTCACCATATTAATGTTAAAGTTGTTGAATGAAAGAGCAGACAAAATACAATGCATGATGTTCACTCATTGGACTCATTGATGTTGTATAACTTGTTCTTGTAATCCATCTCTTATATGGCATGTTGTGCTTTCGAGTTTCTTATCTGTTCCTATTGTACAAAGCACAACGAAGGACAGTATCGGTGGTTGAATTCATTTGCACTCATTCAATGTTGTTGACCCTGGCAGCGACTGAGCTTACTTCAGCCCTAATTAAAACCACTCGTTATACCATACAGAAATGTAATCAGAAAGTAATTCTAGATATATCCTCAGAAGTATTTAAGGGTGTATATCGATTCATTTCGTTTGTTACAAACCTATGCACAAAGGCATAGTGCCCTTTACATAGTGTGGTGTAAGGTATTAAACACTATAGGTTGTACTGAACTCTAAGTGACACAAGTTTTGTTAATACTATGGACGGAAGGAAATGAAAATATCAACTTGACGAAAATATGGTTTCGAATAACATTCAATTCGGAAAGAAAACAACACTCCTCCTAGGGGAATTTACCACTACTAAAAGAATTTCCTAGGAAGAGGAAGAAAATTCGTCCACCATTAAATTGGAAATAACATATTTGGTAGCGCTCGTAATTTCGTTATTCCCTAATTAGCACATCCTCATGTATTTATAACTATTTGTACAAGAGTCTGTCTCCTTATATACATATGTGTACGCATACAAAGTTGTATATATTTTTCGCAAGCGAAGACAACAAATGTCCAACTTTAATCCTAACTGATGTTTCTATTAAACTTTCACATCTGCTTTTTGTAATACTCTCTTTTTGCTCTCGACGACTACGACCTAATGTTCTTGGCGTTGTTGTTGTTGCTATTATTTTTCATGCCGTTTTAGTTTGAAGTTGAAGCTGTAGCTGCTGCTGTTGGTTGGTCTTGTTTTTTTCGGGTTTTGAATAAGTACAAACAAAACATGTAATATGGTATTTTTTTGTTGTAGTTGTTGGTTTGTTTTGTTTTTTGGTAGAATTTACCAAACAAAAAGAAATGTGTACAAAACTTTAAATGTTTATTCATTAAAATCGTTTATGGAGTTTTTTTTTTTTGAAATTATTTATTTTGTTTCCACATTTTTCAACAAGATACAGAATTCCATTTTAGTATTTATGTGTTTGTATGCGATAATTTTTAAAATTTGGTGCGTATGTTTTACAGTTATATTGATATCAAACAACCTATAGTCCAAGCCAAGTATAGTCCATTTAAAAAATATTTTTAAAAAATCCACGCCACCTGTAGTCCCTTTAAAAAATATTATTAAACGAGTAAGGAAAGCAGTAAAGTTGGAATGGGTCGACTATATGATACCCTTCACCACTTTGGGTATATTGTACATATGAATCCTTACAATTGTATGCCAATGTCCCCTCGAAGGAACAAACTCATGTGTTTCTGCAAACTATGATAATTTTAATTTCATTCAGGCCGATTTAGAGTCGTCTGCGCATCATGGGACAAATTTATGAAGAACGATTTATAGGAAAATTGATACACGCAATTCGGTACGCCGCACTGTTAAATGTTTAATTCCAATCAGACACCCGTTCGCATTACATATAAAACCTATGGCTGCATTTGCACCAATTTCAACAAAACGCAATAACGTCATTCATGTCTCAATTTTATAATTTGTGCAAAATTTCGTGTTAATCGCATGAATATTAGGAGTTTGGTAAACCGTTTATGTAAAATCGGATGAATGTATGTGTATATGTGGGAGATATCGCAATCTGAAACGATTTTTCGAAATTACGACACATCATTCTAGAGTCAATTCAGTACGCCATGCTAAATTTTGTGCACCTAAAATCGGACGAAAATATATACGGGAGGTACATGTAAATCTGAACCGACTTTCACGAAATTTAACACATACCGTTCTACACTTAATTCAGTACGCCATAATAAATTTCCTGCAAACCGAAGGATATATATGGTGTTTGGTACACCATTTACACTAAATCGGACGAAAAAAATATATGGAGCTATATTTGAATCTGAACCGATCTTCCCGAAACTCACCTCTCATCATTCTAGACTCAATTCAGTACGCTATGACAAATTTTATACAAATCGAAGAATATAAAGCTGTATCTAAATCTGAACCGACTTTCCCCAATTTCAATTTCCAATATTTCACGTATTCCAAATTTCCTCCAATTCGGATAATAAATGCGACCTGTCCTTTGTTTACAATTTAACATCTACATACGGACAGAGAGACGGATGGACGAACGGACATGCATAAATCGACTTAAAAAGTGATTCTATGCATATTCTCAAAAGGAACCATATGTCTATCTCGTTTCCTTTTGCCTGTTACAAACATATGCACAAAGACATAATACCCGGTACCACAGTGTGGTGAAGGGTAAAACAGGGGTTTATATGGGGACTACCTCTAAAAGAGGGTAAATATTAATAATATTTGGTAGGGAGATTTGTTACCATATACGACTACAAAATATCAAATTACAGGGAATTTGATTGAAAAACGCGTTCAAGAACCTCAAAATACCGACAATTGAGGGTATCCTTATATGGGGGATACCAGAAAAAAATGACCTATTTTTATCATTTTTAGTCGAAAGATTTGATACCCAATAAGAACTCAAAGTACTAAATAACAGCCAATTCGGTGAAAAAATGCGATCAAAACCCACAGAATACTGAAAATTGGTGGTACCGTTATATGGGGGTTACCAGAAAAAGTGGACCGATATTTATAATTTTTAGTTTAGATATTTGGCACCAATTAAGAATCCAATGTATCAAATTTCAGCGAATCCGGTTGAGAAACGAGCTCAAGAACGCAAAATACGGAAAATTGGGGGGTACCCTTATATGGGGGCTAACCGAAAAAATTGAAAAAATTAAACCCCAAAATACCGAAAAATGGGAGGTACCCTTATATGGGAGGTATACTTAAACGTGGACCGATAAAGCCCATCTTCGAACTTGACCTACCTGCAGAAAAAATACGACTCTATGCAAAATTTTGGCGACCTATCTCAATTTATAGGGACGGAAGTGATTACTTCGATAAGTTACAAACGGAAAAACAAAATTAATATACCCTCCATACTATGGTGGAGGGCATAAAAAGTTCTGGAAGAGACCAATTGATATCAAATAAATATAACTAGACAAAACTGCGTTGTTAGGGTATTATACGTTCTTGTAGCCTCATTATACCCTTCACCACACTGTGGTATAGGGTATTATGTCTTTGTGCATATGTTTGTAACAGGCAAAAGGAAACGAGATAGACACATGGTTCCTTTTGAGAATATGCATAGAATCACTTTTTAAGTCGATTTATGCATGTCCGTCCGTCCGTCTGTCTGTCCATGTTAAATTGTAAACAAAGTACAGGTCGCATTTATGATCCGAATTGGATGAAATTTGGCATAGGTCACTTATTCGGCTCAAGGACGAACCCTATTGAAATTGGGAAAATCGGTTCAGATTTAGATATAGCTCCCATATATATTTTTAACCGATTTAATGTAAACGGTCCCTATATATCTTTCGATTTGCACGAAATTTGGTACAGCCTAATCATATAGGTCTAGAATGATGTCTGCCAAGTTTCGTGGAAATCGGTCCAGATTTCATGTAAATGGTGCCCCAAAGTCCTTATATATCTTTTGATTTGCACGAAATTTGGTATAACGTGCTGAATTAAGCCTAGAGTGATGTATGCCAAGTTTGGAGAAAATCGGTCCAGATTTAGATATAGCTCCCATATATAGTTTCGTCCGATTTCATGTAAATGGTGCCCCAAAGTCCCTATATATCTTTCGATTTGCACGAAATTTGGTACAGCCTAATCATTTAGGTCTAGAATGATGTCTGCCAAGTTTCGTGCAAATCGGTCCAGATTTAGATATAGCTCCCATATATAGTTTCGTCCGATTTCATGTAAATGGTGCCCAAATTTTGGCAAAACGTACTGAATTGAGTCTAGAATGATATCTGCCAAGTTTCGTGAAAATCGGTCAAGATTTAGATATAGCTCCCATATATAGTTTCGTCCGATTTCATGTAAATGGTGCCCAAAGTCCCTATATATCTTTTGATTTGCACGAATTTTGGCATAACGTACTGAATTAAGCCTAGAGTGATGCCTGCCAAGTTTCGAGAAAATCGGTCCAGATTTAGATATAGTTCGCATATATAGTTTCGTCCGATTTGATGTAAATGGTCCACCAATGTCGCTAAATATCTTTCGATTTGCACGAATTTTGGCATAAGGTACTGAATTGAGTCTAGAATGATATCTGCCAAGTTTCGTGAAAATAGGTCAAGATTTAGATATAGCTCCCATATATAGTTTCGATCGATTTCATGTAAATGGTGCCCCAAAGTCCCTATATATCCTTCGATTTGCACGAAATTGTGCATAACATACTTAATTGAGCCTAGAATGATGTCTGCCAAGTTTCGTGAAAATCGGTCCAGATTTAGATATAGCTCCCTTTTATTATAGATTGATTTTAAGTAATTGACGTATTAAGGAACCAATAGGAACAAAACGTTCTGAAATTAGTATAACCTAACCTGTGACAAGTTTGCTTGAAATCGCTCAATATTTGGATAGAGCTTCCATATATATTTCCGCCAAATTTCAAGTAAATTGGGCATCAAACTCCTCATGTTAGTCAGATTGACATCAAATTTTGCACAACTTACAAAATTGAGCATAGAATTACGTAGTTGCGTTTTCTAGAAGTGCAGACATAGCCCAACGGATGTCATATTTATATTTGTTTGAAGTCGATTGACATACTATATGGATAGATCTAGGTAGATTCACATTTAGATAATTATCATGTTTTTTTTTCATCCAATTTTATGTTATAGTCCTGTTTAATATACCCATAGTGGTGAAGGGTATCATATAGTCGGCCCCGTCCGACTTTACTACTTTCCTTACTGGTTTTATAAGTCCAATAGTCCATTTAAAAATATTTTTAAAAAATCCACGCCACATATTGTCCCGAGTACCTTTGTACCTTACTATGGTGGAGGGTATTTTAAGTTTGTTTTCCGTTTATAATTCACCGAAATAATCATTTTCAAAAATATTTTTATATCAGCGTAAAATTCTATGACGATTTAAGCATATCCGTCTGCCAACATTTTGCATAGAGTTGTTTTTGTCTGCAGGCAGGTCAAGTTCGGAGAGAAGGGTACCCCCCAAATTTTAGGGTTCTTGAGCGCGCTATTCAAGCGAATTGGCTGAAATTTGGTACAATGGGTTCTTATTGTACAATTTTCTGGTAGCCCCCGTATAAGGGTACCCCCCAATTTTCGGTATTTTTGGGTTATTGAGCGTGCTTTTCAACTTACTTACTTACTTAGCCGGCTTGTTACAGAACGGTTGTTCCATAAGCCGAGCTTAAAAAAAATTTCTATGCGAGTCGGTCTTGTGCGCAAGTCCACCAATTTGGAAGACCACGTTCCAAGATGTTGTCTTCTACTTGGTCTTTCCATCTAATTCGTGGCCTTCCCCTTCTACGGGAACCTTCAGTAGGCTCGTTATTATATGCCTTTTGAGCTGGGGCATTCTCATTCATCCGCACAACATGGCTTAGCCACCGTAATCGCTGCAGCTCAATACGACTGACTATGTCGATGTCCGTGTATAAATTGTAAAGCTCGTGGTTCATTCGACACCGATATTCACCGTCGACGCAGATCGGCTCGTAGATCTTTCGGAGAATTTTTCTCTCAAACACCCCAAGTGATGCCTCATCTACTTGCGCACGTACCCATGATTCTGATCCATTTAATAGCACGGGTAGTATAAGCGTCTTGTAAAGTGTGAGTTTGGTCTGGCGGGAGGTAGCCTTGTTTCTAAACTGCTTACTTAGACCATAGTTGCATCTGTTGGCCATCACAATCCTTCTCCGAATTTCAAAACTGATGTCATTCGTTTTATTTATGGCGGTACCAAGGTATATAAAGTCTTTAACTACTTCGAAGCTGTAGTTCTCAAGTTCCACAGTTGGTCCGAGTCTACTGGACGTCTTGCGCGTTGATAGCATCAGCTTGGTCTTCTCGCCGTTTACTGCCAGACCCACTTTGGCAGACTCCTTTTCAATTTGTTCAAAGGTGGCTGTTACCGCTCGCAATGTTCGACCCATTATATCGATGTCATCGGCGTAGGCGAGTAACATGTGTTGTTTGGTGTACAGAGTGCCATTTCTGTTCACCTATGCGTCTCGTATGACCTTTTCCAGTAGAATGTTAAAAAGACCACACTACACACTGTGTAATGTTCGAGACCATAATGGACAACGGTTGCATTTTCTTAAATTATATTTTGAAGCAACATTGAGTGTGATGGATTTTTGGGTTGCGGGAGCCTTTGAATTGCTAGCTAGAAGTCGGTGGGTGGGTTCTTTTCCCTTAATCAATCACATCAGTTCACATTACTATAATTATTATAGACTCCCCAGAATTGTGTTATTATTAGCAAAGAACCGCGATGACTATGAAACCAGAATCTAAATAAAGGGAAATGTGTTTTTGTCGTATGTCTGTCTCAAAGTGTATGGAACTCTCAGATGATATTGAGAGACTTACCTCTGTACCTACCATTGTTTTATCGGTAATTTTAATTTCATTGATAAAACCCCTAAATATAATTAGTTATGCCCTTATTAGTCTATCCCTGAAAAAGAAAACATTATATTTATTTACCAATTCATTTTAATAACTTTATAGTCAATTCAAGACATAATACAGATGAAATATTTTTATGATATAGAAAAAAAGAGAATTTTTATAGTGATAATAAAAAAACTAAAAATTCGCTTTGCTGAACATTATATAGTTAATATAAAAGTTACATTATACTCAGTACGCAATGGGTTAATTACAATTTTGTTTGTTTATTGATTATGTTGTTTTGCTATTTTACATTTCATTCATTGTTACACTTCATTCAAAAATAATGAGCAAAACAAAATAGATATAAATATGTAATCGAACGTATTACAAGGAGAAATTATGTATGTAGAGAAATTTGTTTTTGTTCTGTTCTATTTTTGATTTTCATTCATTGCTTTATCATTGGTTTTGTTGTTGTATTTTTTATTCATTCACAATAACTAAAGAAGAATATTCTTTTAGTTCTTGCCTACTTCATTCATAACTATTCTTTTTCGTTTGCTCTTGATCAATGAATATCAGAAACCAAAAACAAATTGTGATTATGAATGAGGCGAAATTGTGATAATGAACAACAAATACAACAATCACAAATCAAAGAGATGAACGAATACTATTTTTTTACAATCTTTTATACGGAAGGCGCCATTTATCAGTGCAAGATTATTAATATGGTTGAAATATATTTTATTTTTGGACTTACCAAGTATCCGCTTTTTGAAGAAGGCCTGGACGGTACTGGAATTGGGTTTTAATGATAATAATAATCTTGCAGAGACAGTAAAATATGATATCTTCCGATTATATATACTCCGATTTTTTCGCAAAAATATATGTTCATATACAAAAATCAAAATATAGTTGTTTTTTCTGGATGGTACGTTGATGGTGGCAAACCAAACTGGCTGCCAAGACATTCAGGCTGTATCAATAAAATTATGATTTCGCAGGTATTGTCAGGTTATTTCCAAAGGTTTTTGACAAGTTTGTTTGTTTGATGTATGGTATGATGTATCAAGGGCAATTTTCGATTTGTGCACAATGCTTGCATTTACTTGGGTGAGCAATTGAGGGGCTTCCAAATTCACACAGTTGATCACATGTATTGTGCCGCCGCAAATTTATGGTGGCAAATATATAACCAAATAGGTGGTCGCAATTTAAAGTATCAGGCACTACACGAGGAATCCAGTACTATAAAGCATGTGGTTGGCAGACGCCCACAATAATTCGTTGGTAGAAAGATGGAGCAGGTTAGAAACCTGCGTGTAGAGCCCTGTCCCTTTTGGGAGTTTGGGAACCTTTACGATCCCACACGTTTTCGGGATTTTGCACTGCACCAAGGATTTATAATCTCAATTTTTCCACAATTAATGGTGTGAGAATTTTAGTGTAAATTGAATATGGCCTGTAGAGTAGTTAATTTAGATTTTAAAATTCACTAGACACTGTAGCTCCTTTACATACCTCGTTTAATATTGTGCACTTATTTAATGCAATAGTATTTTGATTAAAAACTACAACTTTGTGGGGTTGAATATATAAAGATCTGCTACAAAATTAAAGATTTACTTTTTAGATTTTTTTGAAGCGATCACGTTGACTGTCAGAATAGAAAGGAAGATTTTGATTTGCTTGTACACGTAGGAAGATTCCGTTTTCTTTAGACAAAGCTGTGAGAAGAGTAATGTCAAAAATTCTATAGCAAAGAAGAAGTACTGTACACTCAATCTCACATTGCCTTAAGAAGGAACAAGCGATTACGACTCAAATTTTTATATTGAACAGAGATGCGTTTACATTAATAAAATAAATGATTAGTAAAATATATTATATTTTTCATATCATTTTTCAAAAAAAAAAAAAAAAAAAAAATCAAGCAAATTATGGGTTGGCTGAAATAGGCGCATATTACAAAACCAGATAGTTTCCTAGAATTCGAAGGGAAAATAGCTGGAAAAACGACTATTTCTTTATATCTTTTGCATGAAAAGTGCCTATGACTTTCCCTTGCATATCTTCTAAAATATAATAGTGATTACCTAATTTCTTCCGAACTTTACTTTTTATAAACAATGGAGCAAGTTTTGAATTGAATGCCTTTTCAAAGTTGCTTTGTGCAAAGTTTCTTCTAAGTACCTCATCACCGACATTAAAAGTTGGTGGCCTTGTACGCAAGTTATAATGTTGTTTGTTCTTCTCATAAGCTTCTTTAATATATTTTCGTACATTTTGTCGAATGTTTTGTAAATGATCATCTCGAGACCAAATGGTACAAGGTTCATCCAATAATCCAACATTTTTGAGAAGCTTGTAGGATGATGCATGGGTAATCATGTCAAACCCTAAAAGAACATGATATGGGGAACATTTAATGCTTTGGTGAAAAGAGTTCTGCAACGCACAACTAATTGCTGTCAAATTTTGGTCCCACTGTCTGTGGTCGTCTTTCAGAAAGGCTCTTATGCCAGCAATCAATGAACGATTAACTCGCTCGGATGCATTTGATTGCGGCGAGTATAAGGCGGTGTAAACGTGTTGGATTCCGTAGCTAGTAAAAAATGCATTTATGTCGTTTGCTTTGAATTGACTACCGTTGTCGGTAACAATTATCTCTGGAATTCCATAGACGTGGAATATATGTGTCTGTAAAATATCCTGAATAACAGCGGAAGTAAACTTTCGAAGTGGAAACAACCAGTGGAACTTTGAAAAATGGTCCAGAATAATAAAGATGCCAATATTTCCATGTTTGCTCCGTGGGTACGGACCTAGCAGATCCATATAAAGGCGCTGGAATGGTCGAACAGATTCTGCTTGATTTCCCATCGGGGGTTTCATAATAATATAATAATATAATAATAATATTCGTAGCTTTTGTTGTGGTACAAACCTCACAGTTTCTTACAAAATCTCTTACGTCTGTCACCATTCCAGGCCAATAGAAATTGCGTCTAATCAAATCAAGGGTCTTGTACATGCCTCCGTGGGCAGTTATTTTACTATCATGTGCTCTTGAGATAACTTGTTTTCGTAGGTCCACTGGAACCCACAACTTCCAGCACTGTTCTTCTTGGTCATCATTACCCGTGTAATGCTGTGTACGGTTATAGACGTACCTGTCTATTACCCTCAAATCCGGATATTTCGACTGATTATATTTGATCTTTTCCCTAAGATCTTTGTAGTCAGTACTATCAAAATATTGTGACTCTAAGTCAATCTCAGGTTCACTAACCTCCAAACCACAGATTTCCTCATCTGGGATTCTCGATAAGACATCGGGCACAATATGGTCCTTACCCTTACGATGACTGATTGTAAATCTATATGGCTGAAGCTTGAATACCCATCTCGCCAATCTTCCACTGAGATCGGGTTGCTTCATCAACCATAAGAGGCTCGAATGATCAGTTATTACTTCAAACTCTTGGAGTTCTAAGTAACATCTGAATTTTTTATTGCCTCAACAGCGGCAAGGCATTCGCGCTCTGTTGCGCTGTAATTGCGCTGAGCTGAATTCAATTTTTTGCTCATGTAAGCGATCGGTCGTTCGTTGCCTTCACTGTCTAATTGCACCAATACAGCTCCGATGCCAAAATTACTGGCATCGCAGAGCAAATAGAATTTTTTTGTAAAGTCAGGATTGGTCAATACAGGTGCTGAAGTGAGCAAACGTTTGATTTTATCAAAAGAAGATTGGGCTTCGTCGGTCCACTTCAGTTTTTGTTTGCATTTTAATGTTTCTGTTATTGGATATGTTTCAGACGAAAAGTTTTTAATAAACCGTCTGTACCATCCAGACAAGCCTAGAAATCCCCTCACTTGTTTGAGATTTCGTGGTACAGGCCAATTTATTATTGCTGTAATTTTCTCGGGATCGGTGGTTATACCTCCATCGCCGATGATATATCCCAAATAATTCACTTTCGTGACGCAAAACTTGCTTTTACTAACGTTCAGTGTTAAGTTTGCTTTTCGAAATTGGGTAGAGATACGTACTAGTACTTCTAGATGAGACTGAAAATCTTCTGAGACTATAACGAGGTCATCCAGATATCCGAAAACACAATGACGTAAATCGGGGGGTATGATTTCGTCTATCAACCTGCACATCGTCTTCGGCGCATTACAGAGCCCGAAAGGCATTACCACAAATTGGTATAATGGCCTTCCAGGCACTGTAAAGGCCGTGAGATGTTTTGATGAGGGGTCTAGGCCAGTTTGCCAAAAGGCATCTTTTAGGTCTAATTTGGATATTATATTAGCTCGTGGAAGCCTCGCAAAGATACCTTCGATGTTGGGCAGCGGGTACGCGTCTTTTTTCGTTACAGCGTTCAACCGTCTGGCATCCAAACATAACCGAACTTTGTTTGGTTTAATGACCAGTCTCATTGGAGAGCTCCATGCGGATGACGAAGGTTCGATAACCCCGAGTTCCGGCATACGGTCAATTTCTTTGAACATTAGTAAAACCTTTGCTTGATGGGTTTGACATCGCCAACATCAATAGCATGGGTTATAAGCTTAGTTCTGCCCAGTCCCTGGGTATGAAAATCTGGAAACATATCAATTACAGCGTTAAGCTGATTTCTTTGTTGGTTTGTTAGAGGAAATAAATCCAGAGATTGCTCAAGGTTCTGCGCTATCTTGCAATCCTGGAAATTTTTTTCCGAAATAGTCATATTCATGGTCTTATCAGTGGCTAATAAGTCAACTGATTCTAAGATATTTGGTATAAGGCTAAAAGATCTCCAAAAATCTAATCCGAGAATTAGTTTCTGGGATATAGAAGGGATTATAAAAAGTTTTAGGGATTGAACTTTATCCCTAAAGGAAACCTCTACATCAATCCACCCTTCGACTTTTTGCCTATGTCCGTCCGCAGTCTTTACGAAAGATTTGCATTTCAAAAAATTTGGGTATTTAGAGTAGTCTTTGAGAGCCAATTCTGCCCCAATACAACTTATGTTAGCCCCTGTGTCCAGAAGGCCGTATTCAATAAAGTCTAAAAACTGCACTTTGGCATAGAAACGTTTGTCTTGCGGGTTGGATACTATAGTAGACACTAGAAGTTTTTTACATACTTTTTGTAAATTGAAATATCTCCTCATACGCAATGTTGATCGCTTCTGTTTTCTGGGTGAAACAGAAGACATTGACGAGACGTTAAAAATTTCATCACGCTTTTTCCGGTATAATTCCCAACGCTGATGATAAGGCAATTTAGGACGTTTGTTTTGAATTGCATCGTAAAAGCTATGATCAGTTTCAGGTCTTTTTAAGATGGTAATGAGTTGTTTTTGGTCTGGTTCATTGGCATTGTTTAAATCATCTGTTTTAATAACTGAATTTGGTTCGGATTTCTGCTCAACATCATAAGATGTCACATTTTTAATATCGAATTCTTTAAGATTTGGAGCAGAAATAATTTCCGATTTATTTTCGGGAGTTGAAATTATGGAGGGCCGACTGTTGGATAATGCTTGGGAAAATTTTGTTTCTTGCTGCTACACTTGGTGCAATTGGGCTTATAAACGTTCTTGGCTCCGCAGCCGTAACAGAATATGTACACAGTCCTGCCAATGGTGCCCTGTGATATCGCAGTTCCAACATTTCTGCTCGGATTTTTGCAAAGCATCCACAAAATTTTCATCCAAATCAAGGTTATTATCTATTTGAGTATCTTTTTCAACTTCAGATATTTGCTTACGAGCTACGAAATTCGCATTTTGTGGCCGTATAGGCAAATTTCGCCGAACGTGTTCATCGTTCAAGAAATTTTCTAGTTTTTGCACTAATCTACGCAACTCAAACAAAGATCCTACATTAACATATAGCAAATCTTGTCTTATATCCGGTCTTAAGTTGCGCTGAATAATTTCGATAAGTTCTGTTTCCGACATGGGAGAAGGCAATCTGTCAATAAGTCCGGATATGGCTTCGAAAAATACATCGAAAGATTCGTTTGGTTTTTGTTTGCGATTACGAATCTCCTCGCGGATATCATAAGCAGATTTTACCTCCCTATATTGATTCCTTATGGCATCACAAAATTCCGACCAGGTAACTGAGGGAACCTGCTTGTGATACCTCCAAAACCAGTCACGCGCTTTCCCGGTTAAGAGTATATGCAAATTTTGGAAAAATCATTATTAAAATTGTCATTTGTGAGTGACCTTACTCGATATAAAAATTCTTCGACGCTCAGTCCTGAAGAAGACCCGAATTTTAGATTCCAGCTCATTATAATTGAAGTCTGTTTATCGGCAGAGATAGATCCACTTGAATATAGACTAATATTGGGAGATAAACCAACTCTTGGCCTAGCTGTTTCACTTGGCCCAATTACATTGCTGGGATTATTTTGAGTTGTGGCAGGGTTTTCCCTCTGCGTCAAAATCATTCGATCCATCATACGATTTAACTGTGTTTCTATCATTCGATTTAACAGCTCATAATCGATTGTGTTAGATGTATTCTGTGTGGATGGTTGCTGGCTACTGTTCCTATCTGGAGTATTGGGAATCCCTGTTTGAGTACTTAAATTGAGACTATCTTGAAAAGTATTGCGATTATTGCTACGGGTATTGTAGTGCTTTGATCTCGCACCACGACCTCTATTTCTATTCAAAATTGGTCTCTGGGCGATTGGAGTATTTCTAGATGTTAAATCAAATTTTCTTAAGTCTGTTAGCTGGCAAATATGATTGCAAACTGGTCAAGTTGTGGATGATTCTAAATGGGTTTCTATGCATGAATTATGGAATATATGTGAACATTCCTGAATTATCAAACATTCCTGTTCCTCATTCATTATTTCATGGCATAAAGGACAATTTGACTGATCAGGCTCTGCTGATGCTGCCAGAGCCATGGACAGAGAACTACAGGGTGGAGACCTTTCTAATGACATCGTAAATTAGGATGAAAACCACAACGAAAAAATAATGATACAAAATATATGGGATTTTAGCTTCAAATCGTTTTATGATGCAAATCAAAATGTAAGATAAAGGTGTATATAATAATTACAAGTTATTGTTTTCTTCTCAGGTATATAAGAACTAAAAGGACAAACTAATAGCAGATTCTATACGACAAAAATGGGCTATTGATTTAATATTATAGTTGATAATATTTTTTCTTTTGTATAACACAAACCAGCATTACATATTATTCCATACTATTCCATCTGTTAATCACCGGTCAGTAATCTGCAAATACACTACTAATTATGAAATCCATTGTGATCAACAGGTGCTGATACCTAAGCATAATATACAAAAGATAAATATATTGAAAGAGAATAAGAAATTTGGAAATTTTCGAAACTAAACCACAATTTAATGGAAGACTGATCGAATAGATATCGGTTAGAAACAAGACTGTGAATCCATGTTCTAAAGTCCATATATCATTATCACAGTATCCACAAACGTTGTTTGGAATCAAAAAATGCAAATTTAGAATGCAAATGTATTTTGCTAGACTCAAAATAGAATATGGAGCTTAAAAGATATTTGTCATCTTTCGGGCCCACGTTGGGCGCCAAATTATGTAATGTTCGAGACCATAATGGACAACGGTTGCATTTTCTTAAGTTATATTTTGAAGCAACATTGAGTGTGATGGATTTTTGGGTTGCGGGAGCCTTTGAATTGCTAGCTAGAAGTCGGTTCTTTTCCCTTAATCAATCACATCAGTTCACATTACTATAATTATTATAGACTCCCGAGAATTGTGTGATTATTAGCAAAGAACCGCGATGACTATGAAACCAGAATCTAAATAAAGGGAAATGTGTTTTTGTCGTATGTCTGTCTCAAAGTGCATGGAACTCTCAGATGTTATTGAGAGACTTACCTCTGTACCCTCACCTACCATTGTTTTATCGGTAATTTTAATTTCATTGATAAAACCCCTACATATAATTAGTTATGCCCTTATTAGCCTTTCCCTGAGAAAGAAAACATTATATTAATTTACCAATTCATTTTAATAAACTTGTAATTTAATTCAAGACATAATATGATATAAATAGGATTTTTTAGGATAATTTTAAGCTAAGTGTTCGATTTACTGAACATTATATAGATAATATAAAAGTAACAATCTAGTCAGTCCTCAATGTATTAATTACAAATTTGTTTGTTCATTTATTATGTTGTTTTGCTCTTTTACGTTTCATTCATTGTTTTGTTATTTTGCGTTTCATTCAAAAATAATGAGCAAAACAAAATAGATATAAATATGTAATCGAACGTATTACAAGGTGAAATTATGTATGTAGAGAAATTTGTTTTTGTTCTGTTCTATTTTTGATTTTCATTCATTGCTTTATCATTGGTTTTGTTGTTGTATTTTTTATTCATTCACAATAACTAAAGAAGAATATTCTTTTAGTTCTTGCCTACTTCATTCATAACTATTCTTTTTCCTTTGCTTTTGATCAATGAATATCAGAAACCAAAAACAAATTGTGATTATGAATGAGGCGAAATTGTGATAATGAACAACAAATACAACAATCACAAATCAAAGAGATGAACGAATACTATTTTTTACAATCTTTTATACGGAAGGCGCCATTTATCAGTGCAAGATTATTAATATGGTTAAAATATATTTTATTTTTTTGGACTTACCAAATATCCGCTTTTTGAAGAAGGCCTTCTGCAATCGCTGGACGGTACTGGAATTGGGTTTTAATGATAATAATAATCTTGCAGAGACAGTAAAATATGATATCTTCCGATTATATATACTCCGATTTTTTCGCAAAAATATATGTTCATATACAAAAATCAAAATATAGTTGTTTTTTTCTGGATGGTACGTTGATGTTGGCAAACCAAACTGTCTGCCAAGACATTCAGGTTGTATTGATAAAATGATGATATCGCAGGTATTGTGAGGTTATTTCCAATGGTTTTGACAAGTTTGTTCGTTTGATGTATGGTATGATTTATCAAGGGCAATTTTCGGTTTGTGCACAATGCTTGCATTTACTTGGGTGAGCAATTGAGGGGCTTCCAAATTCACACAGTTGATCACATGTATTGTTCCGCCGAAAATTTGTGGTGGCAAAGTATATAACCAAATAGGTGGTCGCAATTTAAAGTATCAGGCACTACACGTGGAATCCAGTATCATAAAATATGTGGATGACAGAGGCTCACAATAATTCGTTGGTAGAAAGATGGAATAGATTAGAAACCTGCGTGTAGAGCCCTGTCCCTTTTGGGAGTTTGGGAACCTTTACGATCCCACACGTTTTCGGGGTTTTGCACTGCACCAAGGATTTATAACCCCAATTTTCACAATTGATGGTGTGTGAATTTTAGTGTAAATTTAATATGGCCTGTAGAGTAGTTAATTTAGATTTTAAAATTCACTAAACACTTTAGCTCCTTTACATACCTCGTTTAATATTGTGCACTTATTTAATGCAATAGTATTTTGATTAAAAATTACAACTTTGTGGGGTTGAATATATAAAGATCTGCTACAAAGTTTAAGATTTAATTTTTGGATTTTTTGAAGCGATCACGTTGACTGTCAGAATAGAAAGGAAGTTTTTGATTTGCTTGTACACGTAGGAAGATTCCGTTTTCTTTAGACAAAGCTGTGAGAAGAGTAATGTCAAAAATTCTATAGCAAAGAAAAAGTACTGTACACTCAATCTCACATTGCCTTAAGAAGGAACAAGCGATTACGACTCAAATTTTTATATTGAACAGAGATGCGTTTACATTAATAAAATAAATGATTAGTAAAATATATTATATTTTTCATATCATTTAAAAAAATTTTTCAAGCAAATTATGGGTTGGCTGAAATAGGCGCATGTTACAACTGTCACCTGGTCTGAATCCTCGTTCGGCATTGAAGGCCTCCGATTTGTCCTTTCCTACTTTAACTGTTGACCTTGTGCCACTTAAAGTTATCCTGCATAGCCGTATTAATTTTGAAGGAATGCCGAATGCGGCTTTATAGTTGATAAATAGGTGGTATATGTTTCGTGGGTCTTTTCCAGGCTTTGGCGCAGAGTGAAAATCTGGTCAATGGTGGATTTGCCAGGTCTGAAGCCACATTGGTATGGTCCGATGATGTCATTGGCCATTGGCTTCAATCATTCACACAGCACACTGGATAGCATTTTATATGCGATGGGAAGGAGACTTATTCCTGTATAGTTGGCACATATCGTCTTGTCTCCTTTTTTGTGCACGGGACACAGGATGCTGAGGTTCCAATCATTGGGCATGCATTCATCTAGCCAAATTGTGATAATAAGCTGGTTTTTCGCATTAGTTTGTAGGGAGTGGGCAATTCTTTGCCATTGTACTTCTATACTATTATCGGAACAAGAAGGGCTTTCTTCAAGCAGATGGGTAAGTTGAGCGGAGTAGGCCCCGGCTACCTATTGTGTTTGCAGCTTTCAGACGTCGAGTTTCTGTGTTGTACTAGATCGCATCTTTGATGCAACATTAAGACGGGTGCGTAGCTTGACTGCCACAAGTTAATGGTCTGAATCGATATTCGCTCCTCGGATCGATCAGACGTCTAAAACACTGGATGAATGCCTTCCGTCTAACACAACATGATCAATTTGAGTTCTCGTTACTTGATCAGGAGAGATCCAGGTGGCCTTGTGTATATCGAAATGCTTGAATCTGGTGCTGCTAACTAACATGTTTTTTGCTGCCGCGAATTCAATCAACCTCATGCCATTTTCGTATGTTTCTTCATGAAGGCCGAATTTTCCGATGGAGGGGCCAAAGATATTTTCCCTTCCGATTTTTGCATTAAAATCTCCTAGCAGAATTTTCATGTCATGGCCAGGGCAACGGTCATATGTTGTTTTTAGGCGCTCGTAAAATATGTCTTTGGTATGTTCATCTTTATCTTCGATCGGAGCATGGGCGCAAATGAGATTGATGTAGAAGAACTTCGCTTTTATACGGATTTTTCGCAATTCGCTTATCTACTGGAGTGAATTCGGAGACAAGGTCTTTTATTCTCCTGTTAACCATAAGTCCGCAGACAAATTCATGTATCGTTTCATGGCAGCTATAATACAGGGCGTAATCGTCTGATTTACTTACGCCTGTCCCTTTCCATCGCATTTCCTGTAAGGCAATAATATCGGCTTTGTACATCTTGAGTACATCCGCCAAAGCGAACACTGCGCCTGTTCTGTACAACGTGCGCACATTCCAAGTGCAGATTCGCAGATCGTGGTCTTGTATACGTTTGCGGGGGTCGTCAACATTAGGGGGGTTTGATTTTCTTTTTCTTAGCTTTTTTATAGTAGGTTGGGTGTTCCGAGAGTGTGCAACAAACCCGACGCCTCAACCCATTTTTTTATAGTTTTTATTTCATCGTGGGTGATGAGAATAGCTCCCCAGGTGGCACCGCGGAGAGGTCAGTGTCCACAATTGAGATGAAAGAGAGACCAAGATAAGCCTGGACTTGGCCATGTTAAAGCCAATCAGAGCCGTTGCTTGGTATCTATCATCCACTACGCCAACCTACGCATTTCAACCGAATTCGCTGAAATTTGGTACAGTGGATTCTTCTTTGGTAAATCAATCATCACACAACTTGGTAACATATGCCAAATTCCATATGATTAGGGCAGATTTAGATTCGTTTTTGTGTAATTGAACAGTTCAAAATATAATCTCCAGTTTATCAATACCCACCAGTTTATTGTTCATTGTACCCTTTAATTCTTTGGTGCACCATTTACTAAATACGGGAGCTATATCTAAATCTGAAACGATTTCAATAAAACTTGACACTCGCTATGCTATCCTAACTTCAGTACGTTGTGCAAAATTTCGTGCCAATCAACCTAAATTTGGCTCTTTGGTGCACCATTTGCTAAATATCGGACGAAAATATATATGGAAGCTATATCATAATCTAAAACGATTTCAATGAAACTTGGTACGGGTTAGGCTATTTTAACTTCAGTACGTTATGCAAAATTTCGTGTCAATAGGCCTAAATTTGGCTCTTTGGTGCAACATTAACTTAAAATCCGACGAACATATATATGGGAGCTATATCTAAATCGGAACCGATTTCAATAAAACTTGGCACACGTTATGCTACCTTAACTTCAGCACATTGTGCAAAATTTCGTGTCAATTTGACTCTTTGGTGCACCATTTACTTAAAATCGGACAAAAATATATGTAGGAGCTATATCTAAATCTGAATCGTTTTTAACAAAACTTGGCACACGTCAGGCTATCCGAACTTCAGTACGTTGTGTAAAATGTTGTGTCCATCGGGCAAAATTTGATTCTTTGGTGCACCATTTACTTAAAATCACAAGAACACATATGTGGGAGCTATATCTAAATCTAAACCGAATTTTCGTCATTGGGCGAAATAATTGACATATGCCAAATTTCATCCAATTCGGATTATAAATGCGACCTGTACATTGTTTACGATTTAACATGGAAAGACAGACGGACCGACATGCCTAAATCGACTCAGAAAGTGATTCTATGAATATTCTCAAAAGGAACCATGTGTCTATCTCGTTTCCTTTTGCCTGTTACAAACATATGCACAAATACATAATACCCTGTACCACAGTGTGGTCAAGGGTATACAAATCCACGCCACCTATAGTCCCTTTAAAAACTATTTTAAAAAATCCACGCTTTTTTATAGTCCCTTAAAAAATATATTTTAAAAAATCTACAATCTACAAAGTCTTCGGTCATGGTATCAGTTGTAAAAACTTTGTAAATGGTTCTATACCGAACATAAATAAAAACCAATATTTCTCAATATCCTCAAAGGATATAAATCTATTCGATTTAAAATTAATTTTCACAGTGCACCAATATACAAATTTTTCAACAACGCCAATAGAATTCCGCTCTAATATGTTGTTTATGGTCCCGAATTGAGAAAGTGAAATCAAAATGAAACATTCCTTGACTCGAGAAAGAAAACAGAAAGAAGTGATATTTTGTAAACAACAATTTTTCAACATATCAAACAAAATTTTTTTTTGTTTAGAAAGCTCATTTTTTGTTACCAAAGCGAAAACTTTGAACTTTAGCTGTTAGCTAACTGCTGCTTGTTATTGGCTAGCCCCTATCGAAGCAGCAGGAAAAAAGCACAGCAGTCATATGCTGTTCCAGCAGTAACGAGCGATAAACATACACCAAGGACATAACAAACAACAACTTTTCTTTCATGTCCATGACAAAAACTGCAGTCCTTTTTCTGCTGGTAATGGTGGTTGAAGAGCGGTGGGGAAAAAATACGCGGACGCGTTTTGTATAAAAGTCAAGTTTAAAATTTATTGCCTTCACTAAGGGTGCAACTATTTTCATTTAGCTTCATTCTTTTTTTGCACACCAATAACAACTACAACATTGGGACATTGGGCTAACACCAAAAGTTGTTAATAGCCGAGAAGAATCAAAACAAGAACTCACAACAACAGTAGCAACAGCATCAACATGGAATCCAGTAAACCAACATAAAACATGTGTAGAAATGTATTGAAATTACAAAGTTTTTGGGGCGAGGGGGAGGCATGCGAGCTTGCTACATATATGTACGACGGACGACCCATTACATGCTACCATTATGCTCAACAAAAACAAAAAATGGAATGGAATGGGACTGGTCGGGCAATGAGAATAAATGGTGTTTTTTTTTGCTGTTATTATTTGGGAGTTTAGAGAATTCAAAGTTTCGCTGCAGAGAAAAATTTATGATTTTTCTAGTTGTTGTTGTTTTTGGAAACAACCAAAAATATTTTTTAAATCTAATATAAATTGATTTATAAAACTCCAGAGAAATGTTGGAATAGATGGGAATTGAAATGTACCATAAATTTCATTTTGGATAACAATTTAAGGTCAATAATGTGGCAGTTTAAATTATGCAGAAATAATGTGAAACATATTATTCTTAAATGTGGAGATACCTTCTGGAGAGAAAATAAATCAGGAAACTAGCAAAGGCAAATATATTTGTATTTTGTATAAGAAAATATTGAACCTTTCAGAATATACATATCTATCTTCTATATATATATATATATATAAATATATAAATGAATTGCTGTTCGTTAGTCTCGCTAAAACTCTTCTTATATTAGTCTTGAAATGTTCGTGGAGCTCCAGGAAAGGTTTAAAAGGTGAGAAAAATTTGAAAATCGCGAAAAATTTGCAAAAAAAAAATTGAAGCATATTTGCATTTCCACGAATTTGTTATCGAGCTTTTTTATTGCACCACGTCGTAGTTGTTATTTTGAGATATTTTGGGCTAAAATTGGTAGCGTATCATTCCTTTAAGCTTTCATTTGTCAATTATTGAAAATTTTGAAAATATTTTTTCAATTGGATTGACATGGTATTAATTTTTTTGGTAAGAATTTTAAAAATAATTGAAAAGTATAATTGCATGTACACGTTTTCCATAGAATTCCCGTATATTTCAACAAATGCAAGGATGAAAATCAGAAGACATGCGGAATAGAGTTTTGATTCTAAGATCCATGCCCAAGATTATTTTCTTAAAATAATAATAATAATAGTTCCATAGGAACATGTTATTTCTTTAAGTACCTAAAATGTTACTAAGCCACGGGAAATCAGGTGGCACAATTATATGGTGGTTATTTGGCTAATCGTTGGTTAGTATCATCGTTCATTTGCTGCAAGACAGGCATGACTCAAAAAACGCGATTTTCCAATTAATGACGATTGTTCGCTATAATAGACCTCATGTTGTGTAAACTAATTTTCTGCAAAGTCGCTTTTTTGAGTTATGTCTTGCAGCAAATGAGCGATATGTTCGATGATATTTTCTGTGCAAAATTCTATCATTATGTTCATATAAAAAAACCAGTAAGGAAAGTAGTAAAGTCGGACGGGCCGACTATATGATACCCTTCACCACTATGGGTATATTGAACAAATATCCAAATCTGAACCAATTTAAACAAAACTTGGCACAAGTTAGATTACTCTAACTTCGGTACGTTGTGCAAGATTTTGTGACAATCGGCGGAACTTTGGGTTTATATCTAAATGTGGACCGACTTTCAGGAAACTTAACACACATCATTCTAGACCTTATTCAGTACGCTGTGCAAAATTTCGTGCAAATCGAAAGATATATAGGGTCTTTGTTACACCATTTACATTAAATCGGACGACTATATATATGGGAGCTATATCTAAATCTGGACCGATTTTCAGGAAACTTAGCACACATCATTCTAGACCTTATTCATTACGCTGTACCAAATTTCGTGCAAATCGAAAAATAAATACTGACTTTGGTACACCATTTACATAAAATCGGACGAAAATATATATGGGAGCTAAATCTGGACCGATTTTCACGAAACTTGGCAGACATCACTCTAGGCTCAATTTAGTACGTTATGCCAAATTTCGTGCAAATCGAAGGATATATATTGACTTTGGTGCACTATTTACATGAAATCGGACGAAACTATATACGGGAGCTATATCTAAATCTGGACCGATTTTCTCGAAACTGGGCTGACATCATTCTAGGCTCAATTCAGTTTGTTATGCCAAATTTCGTGCAAATCGCAAGGTATATAGGGACTTTGGGGCACCATTTACATGAAATCGGACGAAACTATATATGGGAGCTATATCTAAATCTGGACCGATTTTCTCGAAACTTGGCAGACATCACTCTAGGCTTAATTCAGTACGTTATGCCAAATTTTGTGCAAATCAAAAGATATATAGAGACTTTGGTGCACCATTAACATGAAATCGGACGAAACCATATATGGGAGCTATATCTAAATCATGACCGATTTTCTCGAAACTTGGCAGACATCATTCTAGACCTAATTCATTACGCTGTGCCAAATTTCGTGCAAATCGAAAGATAAATAGGGTCTTTGTTACACCATTTACATAAAAACGGACGACTATATATATGGGAGCTATATCTAAATCTGGACCGATTTTCAGGAAACTTAGCACACATCATTCTAGACCTTATTCATTACGCTGTGCCAAATTTCGTGCAAATCGAAAAATAAATACTGTCCTTGGTACACCATTTACATTAAATCGGACGACTATATATATGGGAGCTATATCTAAATCTGGACCGATTTTCACGAAACGTAACACACATCATTCTAGACCTAATTCATTACGCTGTGGCAAATTTCGTGCAAATCGAAAGATAAATAGGGACATTGGTACACCATTTACATAAAATCGGACGAAAATATATATGGGAGCTATATCTAAATCTGAACCGATTTTTCCCAATTTCAATAGGGTTCGTCCTTGGACCAAATAAGTGGCATATGCCAAATTTCATCCAATTCGGATCATAAATGCGACCTGTACTTTGTTTACAGTATAATATGGACAGACGGAGGGACGGACGGACATGCATAAATCGACTCAGAAAGTGATTCTATGCTTATTCTCAAAAGGAACCATGTGTCTATCTCGTTTCCTTTTGCCTGTTACAAACATATGCACAAAGACTAATACCCTGTACCACAGTGTGGTGAAGGGTATAAAAACGTGATGTTATCCACTCGTATTGAACCTGTGACTATAAAATTACAAATACCTCAATATGTCAAGAGATCTAATAACATGTAAAAATGTTGTTAAGATCGAACTTTTCGTATCTTCTCATATGTATATTCCTTAAATCTGACGGGACATTTATATTGGTACAATGTTACAACACTATTAGGTAGTAGGTTGTCCATAATCTTTAACAATAATGTTAAAAATTAAAGACACTCAGGTTGGAAAAAGAGGGAAAGAACTTTGATGTACCGAAAATTAAGCGGGAAATATGTATGGCATACTCTATGAGAAAATTCGGTCAAATTAATTAATTTTTATTAATTTTTGGTAAAGAGGTTTTGATCATCCAAAATAAAACTACTACTACCACTATGGTTGAAACATGGGAACAAACTCCTCAAAATGCCGAATATTTTGAGTACCGTTATGTGGAAGTTACCTCTAAGAGTGGACCAATATAAATAATTTTAGTGCGATTCATTCTACCAAATAAGAACCAAATGTCAAATTACAGTCGATTAGATTTACAAACGTGTCTAAATCCCCCACAGCATCAACAGTGGGGGATATTTGGAAACTTGGGCGAATATAAAAATCCTAATTTTATTTTAGAGCAATCCTGTTGAACATTTCCAATATCAAATGTCTTATACATAAGTAGTAGAAATGTATGTTGGACGGTATGAAAATAAACCTAAAATTCCGGAATAGACATAAACAATATTGCTAGGCAAGACAACGTTTGTCGGGCCCGCTAGTAAACTATAAAAATAGATTTGGAGAAGGAGGTCATGCCCCATTATCGTTATTTTGATGGTTTAAGTGGGATTAAGTCCATCATCGTGGCTATTATGTGGCATTCCATGTTTTGGAAGCTAGCGTAAATCGAAAGATATTTAAGGACTGTGGTGCATCATTTACCTTAAATCGGACGGAAATATATGTGGGAGCTATATCTAAATCTGATCCGATTTTCATGAGACTTAGCACACGTCATTCTAGGCTTAATTCAGTACGCTATGCCAAATTTCGTGCAAATCGAAAGATATATAGGGACTTTGGTGCACCATTTACCTTAAATCGGACGAAAATATATTTGGCAGCTATATCTAAATCTGAACCGAGTTTTTCTTATTTTAATAGGGTTCGTCCTTGGCCCAAATATACGTGCTATACCAAATTTCATCCAAATCGGATTATAGCTGCTACCTCTACGTTGGTTACAATTTAACATCAACAGATGGACGGACGGACATGCATAAATCGACTCAGAAGGTGATTCTATGCATATTCTCAAAATGAACCATGGGCCTATCTCGATTTCATATGCACAAAAACAAAATACCCTGTACCACAGTGTGGTGAAGGGTATGAACAAAATTTTAGTTATATGGTACATCATTTAGAAGATATGGGAACATATATGGAATCTATATCTAAACATGAACCGATTATAACAAATTTCCAAATTTCTAATACTCTCTGCAATATTTCATATAAATGCACTAAAGTATATATGAGAACTATATCTATATTCTGAACCGATTTCGCCAAAACATCACAGACTTCAAACTGGACCTAATTCAGTACGCTGAGCAAACTTTTTTCTCAATCGGGGAAATCGTGAAAAAATAGTGAGAAAGAAGGGGGCGGAAGAAAGATTATTTTAGCCAAGTCAATTTTTTGACAAAGCCTAGAAATTGGTTAGGGTCTATTTTGGAGAAGAAGACTAGATTATCAATTTCATAACTTCCAAACTGTTTATGTCTTCTGCTGATCAGCGACGGACATTTGCAGAGGATATGCTCAATTGTTTCCAGTTCTTGTTCGTCCTCACATAGACGACAGTAATACTCTCCACTGGAGTCCCACTTAGAAGTGAGAGATCTAATTTTGCAGTGATCCCCTCAACGATTTTGATCTCCCTCTTACTGTGTTCCAGCAGCGAAGACGTTCTTTTACGAGAGAATTCAGGCCAGATAGATTTAGAGATTCCGCAAGCATGTTCCTTTAACCATCTGTTACCGACTACCTCGCAATGGAACGCTCGGATTTTGCCAAAGAAATAGCTAATGGGGGGTTTCACAGATCTTTCAATCAGATGAAAAACGCTACAGTCATTGTTGAGTTTATAGGAGTTGCGCCAGTGCCTTCCTCCATCTTGGAACCGTCTGTGAAGATTGAAAGAGGTAGGGAGCCAGTAGTCCAGGATTCCCTACTAGAAAATTCAACTTTGATATCATTAAAGTCCCTGTGGGGGGGAATGTAATCACAGATATGACTATCCCCCCTAAAGAGGTCATAACCTGGCGTTATGTTTAGGATGCTGGCATGACCGTAGTTCAGCGATTTTAAGAAATCTGTTTCTCGGAGTCTCAGGGCACACCTGGCCGCGTGGAATTTGATCAGAATATCCAATGGTTGGAGATTCAAGATTGCGTTCAAGGCTGCCTGTGGTGTACTTCTTAATGCTCCGGTGATAAGAATTGAAGCCGATCGCTGTACTGAGTTCAGTTTTGTCAACAGTTTATTTTTGTTCACCCCCTGCCACCAGACAAGACAACCATAAGTAAATATGGGTAAGACGATTGTCGTATACAACCAGTGTATAATTCTGGGTCTCAATCCCCAACTCTTGCCTATGGAATTCTTGCATGAATAGAGTGCCAGCAATCCCTTCTTGGAGCGTTCCTCAACATTCCTATTCCATAGTAACTTACGGTCTAGGATAGTGCCAAGATATTTAGCTTCATCGGAAAGGGTAAAAGTCACTCCTCCAAGTGATGGCATGCGGAAACTAGGAATTTTGTGCTTCCTAGTGAAGAGCACCAGTTCGGTTTTAGTGGGGTTTACACCAAGACCTTTGGTGCAAGCCCATTTAGACCGGGTTGAAAGGGCACCCTCCAGGATGTCTGATATTGTCGTTATAAACTTACCCCCAACCAGCAATACTACATCATCGGCATAGGATACCGCCTTTATGATTGAATTTCATGAGTATCTCATTTATCACCAGATGCCACAAAAGTGTGGAAAGTACTCCTCCCTGAGGTGTGCCTCTGTTGAAAGATTTCTTCACGGAACTCTCTCCTAAGAATGAGTTGATAATTCTGCTTTTCAGCATTCTATCAATCCATTCCGTAAGGAGTGAGGGGATACCTATGCCTACGAGAGCAGAATGGATGGCCTCTAGCTTCACATTGTTGAAAGCTCCTTCGATATTGAGGAATGCTGCAATCGTAACAAACTGTGACTTTTTCTAAAAGCATTGTTAGCATTTGCAATGCTTCTGATCTTCAGTCCAAAATCGACGTTGCTAAATACAATTTTTTCGATTGCATTTACTAAAAATTATACTTTGAGGTAGGTCGTTTGGCGTCGATTCTTGTACCTGCTGCATTTCGAAACGATTCACACTCAAATCCATCCATAAAATTTTAGATGTCGTATAGTAATTGATGTGAACGTTGACGAATCGAAAATTGATGTTCATAACTAGTGGTGCTGTTTAATTTTTTGTGCGTTAAAGTTCCTGAGCCCAGTCTTCAAACTTAGTGTATCTAACTCCAATATATATATTCGTCCGATTTTACAATATTGCATAAAAACCCTAATGTATGTCCGATTAAAAAAAAATTATACAGTAAAAATTGATCCTTTGTTTAGTAGAATGATGTATGTAGGAGCTCTTTCAAATCCGTTCAAATTCAAAATAAGCTCCCATATACAGTGGCAAGCAAAAGATGAACTTAGATAAATCCATAAGCATGCCATTCGTTTGTTACAATGGGTAAAAAATTATATAAATCGATTTAAAGCAAATATCAATCGGGCACCCGTTGAATATATAAATCTGGACGGATTCCAACAAAATTTGACACTCGTTTAGCTATACTATTTTACGTTGTGCAAAATTTTTGTGTCAATCGACCTCACTTTCAGTCTTTGGTGCACCATTTATTTAAAATCGAAGAAATTTATATGGGAGCTATATCTAAATCCAAATTTTAGTGCATTGTGCAAAATTATGTGGCAATCGGCCTAACTTTGGGTCTTACAATCAGACAATTTTCAGGAAACTTTACACACATCACACTAGATTCAATTCAGTACGCAATGTCAAATCGAAAGATACATAGGCACTTTGGTATACGATTTTTTTCTTTAAATCGGGCGAAAATACAAATAGGAGCTATATATAAATCTGGGCCGATTTTCAGGAAATTTAAACACATCATTCTAATCCTAATTCATTACGCTATGCCAAATTTCGTTCAAATCGAAAGATATATACGGACTTTGGTACACCATATTCATTAAATCGGACAAAAATATATATGAGATCTATATCTAAATCTGGACCGACTTTCAGGAAACTGAACAGACATCATTCTATACCTAGTTCAGTACGCTGTGCTAAATTTTGTGCAAATCGAATGATACATAGGGACTTTGTTACACGATTTACATTAAATCGGACGAAAACTTATATTGGAGCTATTTCTAAATCTGAACCGATTTTTCCCAATTTCAATAGGGTTCGTCCTTGGGCCAAATAAGTGACCTATGCCAAATTTCATCCAATTCGGATAATAAATGCGACCTGTACTTTGCTCACAAAAATACATGGACAGACGGACGGACGGACGGACATGCACAAATCGACTTAAAAAGTGATTCTATGCATATTCTCAAAAGGAACCATGTGTCTAATTCGTTTCCTTTTGCCTGTTACAAACATATGCACAAAGACATAATACCCTGTACCACAGTGTGGTAAAGGGTATAAAAAAAAAACTAAATTTTGGTATTCTTCTAAAAGAGCGGTAGCCCTAAATAGGTTAATGCACAAAATCTATACTACATGTAGATTAAGTATATACTTATTTTTCACACACAACTCGCTAATCCCTCAACCTAAACTTTGCTCTGTTACAGTCACACTTTAAATTTCTGTGCATTTAAATTCTATCATCGTGACAAAACCTGGAAGTAATTAGTTTCACATCAGCTATACATACATCTAGAAATGACAAAAAATATATACATACGTATAACGAATAAAAAATCCACTCTCCATCCATAGCAAATATTAACCCAGGAACGACACTACAATTGAACCGAAAACTCTGACGAACCGAAACACCAAGAGGGAAAAAATACCCGGCACGTAATATTGTTCAACCACCAGAATTATTTACTTTAATTGTTGTACATTTTAATTTTACTTGTTTTTGTGTGGCCAATTTTTGCGGGTCGGACTCGTCGTCAACATTGGCGAGATAATGGTGTTGTTTTTATTTTTGGGGGGAAAATGTGAAAAAATGCTGTATGAATAAGAAATGGTTCAGCAGAAAAAAAACAAATTTTGAAATATTCATATCACCTCCGTAAAAAAATGTTTTGATAGGAAACATTGGGATATTCACAACAAACGGGAAAACTTGATGAAGTATTTATAAATTTATATTAAAAGGGAGACTATTGGCCATGAAAGTACGTGGTCTGATGAAAATCGTAATTGTTCTTGCTATTACTCCTGGAATCGTTTGTGCAAATGGATTATTTCAGTTCCATGTGACGGTACCGCCCCATTTTTTAATATATTGAAAGTTTTAGCCCAACATGGCTGCGATCTGCCATTCTGGGTTTTGGAGTATGACATACATTTGTGCAGAAAATGATTAATACAGCTTCATGTTTTCGTATAGAACACACATAAGGATATTGCGCTATTTATACCCTACACAACTACGTTGTCAGGGTATTATAGCTTTGTGCAGCCCCAAAAGTTGTAATCTCGACTAGCTGAGTCGATCTAGACATGTGTGTCCGTCCGTCCGTCTGTCCATTATAATTTGTAAACACGATACAGGCCCCAGTTATGGACCAATCTTCAAGAAATTTTGCATGTAGGATGGGTTCTGGACAATGAAGACCCCTATTGTTTTTGGAAAAGATCGGTTAATATTTAGCGGATGAAATGGACCCAGACGCCGCAATTATGGCCCAAGCACCGCGAATTTTTCTATGAAGAAGGGGATCGGGTCAAAGAATAAGCATGCCTATTTTGATAAGGATCGGTCAATATTTAGCGGGTCAAATGGACCCTAACTTTTGTGTGAAAAATTACAAAATTTGTATTCTATAGCGTATATATTTACCACTGAATGACATAGACCCGAGAAGTTGATAGTATATCCGAGAGGAGTGGTTGACCTTTAAATTAATACCAATTATGTTGTCGTAAGCACTCGGATGCGGGAGTTACACTTAAATATTTACAGGTGCTTACGTATTCATATATTATTTAGTAACCTATTACCACACTGGAGGGCGGAAATATAGTGGTGATCCCTATGAAATGTTCCATGAGGTTCCAGTTATAGTCAGGGACAACGCCTAAAGTGTTAGGTGATGATCAGATAATAATTTTTCGGATGAAGTGTAACCTTTGTAACCTTTGCTGACCTCTAGCCAGTCAAAAGTGTGCAAATATCGCGAAATATTGCCCAATCTCAGAATATAGAACCCGTCCGACTATACTGCTCCGCTCACTGGTTTTGGTATTTATCATTTCGTAGAATATAATAGAGTAACTTCGGGTAATGTGGACTATGCGTCTAATGTGCACTATACGTCTAATACAATATCTTAGAAAATGCTTGACATATGACAATGCTGCCTTGATAAATGTTTTGATGTTTTTTTATTACATAAATCTTTTAAATTCTTTGAAGCTGAGGTTTGTAAGGTTATAACTCGCGAAATATGAACATATTGCATATAATTTAAATTCATTTCTTTAAAATTAAGTGTTCTTGTCAAAATCTTAAAATATTGGTAATAAATAATAAGTGGCGTGGAAGATGTGATGGTGGTAATGTAAAAAAATGGGTGAAATGTGTTGAAGCCAACGAGTTTTATTGTGTTCGATCCTGATTTGTGGCTAAACTACACAACGCACTAAGTTGCAGAATACCCCATGCACAATATGGTTCTAATCTATGATTTTTCGATATAATCACTGCACCCACCCAAAAAGGATGCTGATATTTTGAAGTCGGATTTTCGGCGATTTTTGAATTTTTCTTATAATTATGATGCGCATCCAGATTATGGACTAAACTAATTATAGGATTGTAGAACTCGTGATTTTGCTTAGTTTAGTGTATATCTCATGAATGTGCTCAACGTAGCTTCTTTGCAATTGGGTTCCGAAGACGAAAATGAGTCTAAAATTAAGAAAGTCCATTCAAATTCCGTGGAACCCCGCGTGATTTTAATTTTTTTACGTGCCGAATCTAATGAGGCCATCCATGTTCAATTCCGCCCAATAAAACGGTGGATATAGGTACCTTGAATGTGGGAAAAACTGCAAAAACTTATTTTGACAAATTCGCGTATATAATCGCGTTTTTCTTCGAATTGATTTCACATACATTCATTCTTTTGATATCATATTCGCGAATCTGTGTGAAAATAGGTCAAAAACATATCGATACGCGAATAATATGCGTATTTTATCCAAAATCGATTGTGGAGGCACATCCGCGGTTCTTAACCGATCCTTTTAAAATAGGTGTCCTTTTGTGTATTTTCATAGCAGATTACTGAAATCGGATGCGCATAAAAATCGTATGCACGTTGCGTGATTTTTAGCCATATTTAGGGTTTTTGCATAGTAACGTGCATTGAGCGGCACACTTCGGCCGCTAAACGAAACCTCGAAAAATTCATAATTATTGGAAGAGATTGATTCGGTTTATACGAAAAACGCATGCGCATCAACTAATTTCAACGAATGCGCGAATTGCATCCTTATTGATGTTGATTATTTTCATATACTGTAACTGCAATATATTTGGCCGTTTTTAAAGTCAAAACTCTTAACAATAGAATCTACCGATATTTAACAATCATCTAAAAGAATTTGCAGAAGAAAGCGTGGTATATTTTAGAAGATTAAGGCAAAACCGTATCCTCTTAGCCATACTAAAAAATCAAAAATTCAAAATACGTTTTTATTTTAATTCAAAAAATAATTTATTTTATTTTCCGATATATTCATGCTTTTCCCGACTATTATACCATATTTCAATGTGATTTGACAAGTATACAAAGAAAACAAATGTGTTTATGTGTTAGAAATTCGCGAATTACAACAAATAGGAATTCATTTAATTTATATTTGAAATACAAGATTTAAAATCGCTATAACTTTTGTGCGCAGCATCCGAATTAGTGAACCCGAACAGATTTCGAATCAGCATATTTTTCTTAACATAAAGACCAAAAATCGCAAAAAAATTTTTCAATTTTTTTTAATGGAATTTTAAAAGCACTTTGTAATTTCCCATATATATTGAGTGAAGACCTCTGATTTTATTTACATTTTATACACACATTATCGCGTATTGGCGGTATAATTCTGAACATGCCTCTGTTTATGCCTTGTTCAAATGCATTTTGTCGAGTCTTTATGGTTTCTATGTCTTTGCTTGGCGCTTCTATACCCTCCACCATAGTATGGAGGGTATATTAGTTCTGTTTTTCCGTGTGTAATTCATTGAAATAATCATTTCCGACCCTATAAAGTATATATATATTCTTGATCAGGGTAAAATTCTATGACGACTTAAGTATGTCAGTCTGTCCGTCTTTTGTAATCACTCTAGTGTCAAAACGAATTAAGATATATCGCCAAAAATTTGCATAGAGTCGTCTTTTGTCTGCAGGCAGGTCAAGTTCGAAGATGGGATGTTCGGTCCACGTTTAAGCATAGCTCCCATATAAGGGTACTCCCAATTTTTGGTATTTTGAGGTTCTTGATCTCGCTTTCAACCGAATTCGCTGAAATTTGGTACTTTGAGTTCTTTTTGGGTAGCAAAATTATAAATATAGGTTAATTTTTTCGGATAGCCCCATATAAGTGTACTCCCAATTTTCGGTATTTGGAGGATCTTGAGCGCGTTTTTCAATTGAATTCGATGAAATTTGGTACATTGGGTTCTTATTTAGTGTCAAATCGGTTTGGATGAAATTTGGCACACTTCACTTGATTGGCGCAAGGACGAACCCTATTGAAATTGGAGAAAATCAGTTCAGATTTAGATATAGCTCCCATATATATTTTCGTCCGATTTTATGTAAATAATGCACCAATGTCCCTACATATCATTCGATTTGCACGAAATTTGGCATAGCGTACTGGACTTAGTCTAGAATGATATGTGCAAAGTTTCGTGAAAATTGGTTCCGATTTAGATATAGCTCCCATATATATATATATATATATATATGGGCAATATTGCCAATTTTTTAACATAGCTGAAGGTGAGGTTCACCCCTTTATAACTCGGGAACTACTTAAGTATTTGAAAAAAAGTGAATAGTTTTTGGTTAATTGATCTGTCGTTGCAAACTGTTCATGATATTGACCTCCAAACTTTATTTTGGTGGAAGCTGTGTCTACTTTAATGTAAAACCAGTAAGGAAAGTAGTAAAGTCGGACGGGGCCGACTATATGATACCCTTCACCAGTATGGGTATATTAAACAGGACTATTAACATGAAATTGGATGAAATAAAATATGTGATATTTATCTAAATGTGAATCTACCTAGATCTATCCATAAAGTATGTATATCGACTTCAAACAAATATAAATAGGTCATCCGTTGGGCTATGTCTGTCAAATTTCGTGCAAATCGATTATATACAGGGACTTTGGAGCACCATTTACATGAAATCGGACGAAACTATATATGGGAGTTATATCTAAATCTGGACCGATTTTCACGAAACTTGGCAGACATCATTCTAGACCTAATTGATTAGGCTGTACCAAATTTCGTGCAAATCGAAAGATATATAAGGACTTTGGGGGCACCATTTGCATGAAATCGGACGAAACTATATATGGGAGGTATATCTAAATCTGAACCGATTTTCTCAAAACTTGGCAGAAATCACTCTAGGTTCAATTCAGTACGTTATGCCAAATTTCGTGCAAATCGAAAGATATATAGGGACTTTGGGGCACCATTTACATGAAATCGGACGAAACTATATATGGGAGCTATATCTAAATCTGAACCGATTTTCACGAAACTTGGCAGACATCATTCTAGGCTCAATTAAGTACGTTGTGCCAAATTTCGTGCAAATCGAAAGATATATAGCGACTTTGGTCCACCATTTACATGAAATCGGACGAAACTATACATGGGAGCTATATCTAAATCTGGACCGATTTTCTCGAAACTTGGCAGACATAATTCTAGGCTCAATACAGTACGTTATGCCAAATTTGGTGCAAATCGAAAGATATATAGGGACTTTGGAGCACCATTTACATGAAATCGGACGAAACTATATATGGGAGCTATATCTAAATCTGAACCGATTTTCACGAAACTTGGCAGAAATCATTCTAGACCTAATTGATTAGGCTGTACCAAATTTCGTGCAAATCGAAAGATATATAGCGACTTTGGTCCACCATTTACATGAAATCGGACGAAACTATATATGGGAGCTATATCTAAATCTGGACCGATTTTCTCGAAACTTGGCAGACATCATTCAAGGCTCAACTCAGTACGTTATGCCAAATTTCGTGCAAATCGAAAGATATATAGGGACTTTGGGGCACCATTTACATGAAATCGGACGAAACTATATATGGGAGCTATATCTAAATCTGGACCGATTTTTTCGAAACTTGGCAGACATCATTCTAGGCTCAATTCAGTACGTCATGCCAAATTTGGTGCAAATCGAAAGATATATAGGGACTTTGGAGCACCATTTACCTGAAATCGGACGAAACTATATATGGGAGCTATATCTAAATCTGGACCGATTTTCACGAAACTTGGCAGACATCATTCTAGACCTAATTGATTAGGCTGTACCAAATTTCGTGCAAATCGAAAGATATATAGGGACCGTTTACATTAAATCGGTTAAATATTTATATGGGAGCTATATCTAAATCTGAACCGATTTTCCCAATTTCAATAGGGTTCGTCCTTGGGCCGAATAAGTGACCTATGCCAAATTTCATCTAAATCGGATTATAAATGCGACCTGTACTTTGTTTACAATTTAACACCAACAGACGGACAGACGGACAGACGGACAGACGGACGGACGGACGGACGGACATGCATAAATCGACTCAGAAAGTGACTCTATGCATATTCTCAAAAGGAACTATGGGTCTATCTCGTTTCCTTTTGCCTGTTACAAACATATGCACAAAGACATAATACCCTGTACCACAGTGTGGTGAAGGGTATAAAAATGTGTAAAAACGGGTTGAGGCGGACCAGTTTTTTTAGGTTCTCTATCGATTTGTGACTAAGCCACTCATTGCACGGTCTTCGTGTCAAAATAAAACTAGAAGCCAACAAAATGGGGACTACGCCCCTTATGTATCATTTTTCAAAATTTTAACTGCATCTACCTTTAAATGATGCTGACATTTTGATGACATTTTGAGTGTTTTTTTAATTTTACTTCTAGCTTTAATACGCAAACAGGAATTTCTAAAAATCGATTATAAGATTATTGTAGTCGCGAATCTGCGTAATTTGATATGTATTTTGTGTATGTAGTATGCACAGCTTCAGAGTAATACTCATCCGAAGGTGCGAATTTTGTGCGATCAAATTTCTAAAAAACCTATTTTTCGGGCCAAATTTTTAGATCTGTCAACTGAATGATATGGGTACCCGCGATCAATAAGGTTTTTTACGTTTCGGATGATATAAAATCTTCTTCTTGAAAATCCATCTACTAGAACGGCGAGAACTGGCCTTCCAAAAACACGAAATTTGGCAAAAATTTTTTTGAAAATATCGCTGATTTATTTGGGTTTTCTGTGTATCATTTCCGCTTCAATAAAAGACCTCATACGGATTTTGATCTTTTTCGAAAAGAGAACTTTAAAAACTTCAGCCGAAAGAGAGATGTACGCAATTTATCTCAAAAATAGATTGTGCTGGCACATCCATGGTTCTTAATGGACCACATTGAAATGGTATAGATCGATGTATTTTTTTAGGGTGCACACCGAAATCGGATGCGCGTTAATGGCATATGGAGTTTTCGGAAATTATTCGCATTTTACGATTTTTTGGGTACTTCAGTGTAACGTGCGGCACTTCTTAGTCGTCAAATGAAATTTCGCAAAATATTATTGGTTTGGAAGATAAACTTCAGTACTTCCTTGAAACCGCATGCGCATCAAATGATTTTGAGAATTACGCGATTTACACGCAATTTAAAATGTATATTTCATAATATTATTTTATTTTAAGATTTATTCCTATTTATAGAATTCTAAGATTCATAGGAAGGGTCTTGATATAATCCGCAAGACGTATACTTATACACAAAAAGTGATTATTATATATATGTCAATTTTTCGGCGTAATTCGGGTAAAATAGCAGAATAACCCCAACATTTTTTCTGAAATTTCTTGTATACAATTAAAAAAATAAATAAGATGACATTATTTTTTCGAACCAAAAACAAATATTTTTCCTCAATATCTTTTGTTATTGTCGCTTTGATTTAGAAACCGCTACACGGACTTGTGTGATTTTGATATCATTTGATTCACCATGGTGTTTAGATTATGTAGATATTTTTTTATATTAATTTTTAGGTGTGTGTATGTCATTAATATAATGAAAATATTGATGTAATATGCTATATATTTTTTATGTTTCTCATATTTCGCGAATATGTGCAACTTTATCGTGATTTTTATAATATATTTATATTCTTATTTTACGGAGGAAGATATATATCAACGTTTTTGGTCAATATAATAAACGGCGTAATTTTAAGATTTTTTTCTCATGCCCAAAATTAAAACCTCGATAACTTTTGCGCGCATCAACCAAAAATTTGATCGCGAACGGTTTTGGAGTCAGAACATTTTTCTCTATATGTGTACCAAAAATCATTGATGTGCCACAAAAACAAAAAAGCTGATTTTTTGAAAATGGAATATTAAAAAATTGGCAATATTGCCCATATATATATATTGACACAACATACTGAAGTTAATATAAATTAATCTCTGGCAAGTTTCCTTGAAATCGAATCAGATATAGATATGTCACAGCTTCCATATATAATTTCGACCTATTCATGGTAATTGTAAACCAAGTAATCAATGGCTATCTGATTGAGATTAAATTTTAAACCGTGACGCACACCAAATAGGGTGTGTCAAGGTACAGATCACATATTTCAGTTTGTTAAATTTCATGTCAATGTTCCTTCAAAAAGGCGACGTCTGTTAGGATACATATGCAGAATACACCCACAGTGGTGAAGGGTATCATAGAGTCGGCCCAGTGCGACTTTACTACTTTCCTTACTAGTTTTTAAACTACAGCGAAACCATCAGAAATCACGTGCAGTACAGCCCCAAAGAAATAATGAAATCGCTCCTGGTTCGGAGTTATATTTTTTGGTCATTGTTAGTCAACGTGCCTACAAGCCGGGCTAACTTCCTGTTCGTTGTCTATAAAATCACAGTGAAGCAACAATATACGAACTTTAGCCTCGAGGGCAAAATCAGCCTGTTTTGTTGCGACCTGGCCGTGTCACTTTACAATGGTGAGGTTGGTTCGTTGGTTTTTTCTATTACGGCTTCGTATTTCTTTTTCCTGTCGAGTTTATTTACTGTTTTTGTTCTTTTTAGGAAAAATTGGACGAAGCCAATGAGTCCAACAACCAACGGTCGACGAATTGTAAGTTTAATACAACAAAAAATGTAATTTAAAATAAGTTGTCATTTTATGATGGTAATGTTTACGCGCGACAGTGATTCGAATATTTTTTGTTGTCGTTGTTTGTTTCCTTGTTTTTATCTTCTTGTATTTGTTTTTGTACGCTTGAATGAAGTTGTTGTTATTTTATTGCAGTTTTTCTTTTTATAAATTTTTTATTTTGTTTTGTAGGTCAAATGGTTGGGGTTGGCTTGAACGAACGACCTTACAAATGGTTCATTGCAAATTACCAGCCTTTTTCTGTTAATTTTGTTTTTTTCAGTTACTAGGTTTGTATAAATCTGTGCTGCCTGGATGAATGCTTATCACGTCGTTTGGATTGTGGACGAAGAATACATTTTAATATTTTCATTTTTATTGTTCTTCGTTTCGTTTTTTTAATATTTCTTAACATAATCATAAGAAATAATTTATAATATTTTGAAAAGTCTTTATAGAGTGGAACGGCAGAGCATTAGATTTCATTGATTAGGATGTGATGTAAATGAACAAATAGTTATTTTGGGTGGTGTTATTTAAAAATATTAAAACCCTTGCAGAATAGTTGGGATTCAGTTACTTCTATTGTGTACACAATTCCGATCTATGTTGTAAAGACAAAGATAGGTCAAAATTGATAGTTTGTGGTAGTGAGATTTTCTGCCTAATGACAATCCAAACAAAATTGCTTTAAAAATCGTGGCGAAACTGAAAAATAAGTGAAAACGTCATTAAATGTTTACACCCTCCACCATGAGGCAGACAATCAAAATACCTAATTTCAGGACAAAGCGAAATACCAAATTGTATACACTCAGATTGGACTAGTACCTTGTATATATCAAAAATTACGCGTGACGTTGGAAAAAATGTCAGCAATCCTCACCCAATACGAATTTAAAGTATATACCTACAGTTAATTCGGTTTAAAAACGTGCCCAACCACTTTAAAATACCGAATATTGAGGGTACTGCTATATGGGGAAACGTAGACCGATGTAGCCCATATAAAATACCAAACATCCTAGACAGACATGAAGACGGATATACATAAATCGACACAGAATATTATTCGGATCAAGAATAAATACGTTATGATATCGGATATGAATATTTCCAAGTGCTGTCAACGAAATGTCAAATGTAATATACACTCGACATACTTTTAGTGGATGGTATGACATATTAATACTGGTCCACGTTATTCTATATATCTAGAGTTGGACAATAAAGTTCACGCAGCGTTCTTTTTTTTAAAGGAACTAGATCCTTAATATGGTTTCTTTGTCCAATATAGTTCCGACTCTAGATATTTTCATTAAATCTCTTTAATTTATCATTTTTCTGGTACCTCCCCCACAATGGGTCAAGGTTTTCAATACTTTTAAATCCAATTTTAGGCGAATAAAATAAAATGTCCGATCTCATCCAAACTGTGCACATTGGAAAATTACTTTCAAACTCCTATCAAGTTCGAAGATTGGACCCATGGGTCTACACCTTTTGGTACCTACCTCACAATGGGCCAACAGTTTAAAAATGTCCTATTTAATGTCGAAAAGTACATCACATTATTTCTTTCAAACTTAATTCAAGTTGGAAGATGGAACCCAGCGGTGCACTCCTTGTGGTACCTTCTACCTTGTGGTACCTTCTACACTAAATTTTGCACAACATATTATTTTAAACATTCTGGCAAAATGTTGGAAGATTGGTCTTATAGGTTTACTCCGTCTAGTACCTACACCACACAGAGTCAACATGTTCATTCAAACTTTACGTACGTAATATTTTTCTAACACACTTAAAATCCTAAGATGGGGTCTAAAGGGCAATTTCGTCATTATAACTAGAAAGAAAATATCAAAAGTCGGGCCGACTATATGATACCCTTTACCACATTGGTTACATTCAAGATATGCTAACATGTACAATATCCTGCAGATAGAACTGATATGTCATCTTTAAAGGAATATCGAATGTCATTTTGATATCTATAAACCAGTAAGGAAAGTAGTAAAGTCGGAAGGGGCCGTATATGGTACATATGTATCCTAAATGTAAATCTACCCAGATCTATCCACAAACATGTCATTCGTTTGTTACAATGGGACAAAAGTATATCAATAGGTCATCCGTTGGGCAATGTCTGTACTTCTAGAAAACGCAACTACATAATTCTATGCTCAATTTTGTACGTTGTGCAAAATTTGATGTCAATCTGACTAACATGAGGTGTTTGATGCCCAATTTACTTAAAATCGGGCGAAAATATATATGGAAGCTATATTCAAATATGAACCGATTTCAACGAAAATCGTCACAGGTTAGGTTATACTAATTTCAGTACGTTTTGTTCCTATCAGCCATATATTGGTTATTTTCACGAAACTTGGCACACATCATTCTGGACTAAATTCAGTACGCTATGCCAAATTTCGTGCAAATCGAAAGATATATGTGGACTTTGGTACACCATTCACTTGAAATAGGACGAAACTATATATGGGAGCTACATCTAAATCTGGAACGATTTTCTCGAAACTTGGCAGATATTACTCCAGGCTCAATTCGGTACTTTATGCCAAATTTCCTGCAAATCGAAGGAAATATAGGGACTTTGGTACACCATTTACTTGAAATAGGACGAAACTACATATGGGAGCTACATCTAAATCTGGACCGATTTTCTCGAAACTTGGCAGATATTACTCCAGGCTCAATTCAGTACTTTATGCCAAATTTCGTGCAAAACGAAATATATATAGAGACTTTGGTGCGCCATTTATATGAAATCGGACGAAACTATATATGGGAGCTATATCTAAATCTGGAACGATTTTAACGAAACTTGGCAGACATCAATTCAGTACGTTATACCGAATTTTGTGCAAATCGACAGATATATAGGGTCTTTGGTGCACCATTTACCTTAAATCGAACGAAGCTATATATGGGAACTATATCTAAATCTGAACCGATTTTTTCCAATTTTAATTTAATTTTAATTTTAATTCGTCCTTGGGCCAAACAAATGCCCTGTGCCAAATTTCATCCAAATCGGATTATAAATGCGACCTGTACTTTCTTTACAATTTAACTCCAACAGACGGACGGACAGGACGGACATGCATAAATCGACTCAGAAAGTGATTCTATGCATATTCTCAAAAGGAACTATGTGTCTATCTCGTATCCTTTTGCCTGTTACAAACATATGCACAAAGACATCCTGTACCACAGAGTGGTGAAGGGTATAAAAATGCATGTCAATCGGGCAGTCGTTGGTTTCTGAATTCGACCAAAATTATGTATTCGACCAAAATTATGTATTGGAGCTATATGTAAATCTAAAACTAAACCGATATCAATAAACCCTAACACAAACCATCCTCGACTAAATTCCACACCCACTACCAAATTTCGTGGTATTCTTCGGTGCACCATTTACATAAAATCGGAAGAAAATGTATACGGAATATAGCTTAATCCGATTTTTAAATCTGAACCGATATATAGGGACTTTGATATACTATTTATATAAAATCGGACGAAACTTTATATGATAGTTATATGTAATTAAAAAAAACTGCACAGACATCAAACTGGACTTAATTTATTACGCTGTGCAAGATTTTGTTTCAATCGGACAAATATTCGGAGTTTAGGGCACCAGTTACATAAATCGGACGAAGCTATATATGGGAGCTAATTTATATAAGGTTCGTCTTTGGGTCACATAAATGAGCTATTCATTTCATTCGGATCATAATTGCGACCTGCACTTTCTTAATAATTAATATGTACAGACGTACAGGCATAAATATTTCGATGCCTATTCTCAAATGAAACCATGTGTCTATTTCGTTTCCTCGTACCTGATAGAAACATAATATCTTGTACGACAGTGTGGTAAAGGGTATAAAATATGCAAATATAAATTGAATACAACCGGATCAATCTTTTAACAGTAGACGAAATAGTCAGCAAGGAGATTTTTAAACCCTTGGCTACCACTCCTAGGATGTTTTGCATTTAAAATGAGATATATCGGCCTACGTATAGATATAGTCCCCATATAACCGTGTCTCCAATATTTGGTATTTTGGGGATGTTGGGCACATATGTCAATCAAATCAGCTCTAATTTGGTATTTTGGGTTCTCACAGGGTAAAAAATGTTCCTACTAGATATTGCATATATTTATTTGATTTTTTTCGGTATTTTGAAGCTTTTAAGCAGGTTTATTCACATAATTAGTTCCAAATTGACATTGGGAATTTTCATTGATCAGAAAATCTTGCTATCAAAAAATATAACAATATTTTCTTCTCTTTATTCGGTATTTTAGAGACTTTGTGTCAGGGTGCGCAAAAATTCGCTAGCGAATTATTCAAAATCCATTATTTTCATTTTGTGTTCATTATATCCTTCACCACACTGTGGTACATGGTATTATGTCTTTGTGTATATGTTAGTTACAGGCAAAAGGAATCGAGATAGACCCATGGTTCCTTTTGAGAATATGCATAGAATCACTTTCTAAGTCGATTTACGCATGTCCGTCTGTCCATGTTAAATTGTGAAGAATGTACAGGCTGCATTTATTATTCGAATTGGAGGAAATTTGGCACAGATCATTCATTTGGCCCAAGGACGAACCCTATTGAAATTGGGAAAAATCGGTTCAGATTTAGATATAGCTCCCATATATATTTTCATCAGATTTAATGTAAATGGTGCACCAAAGTCCCTAAATAGCTTTCGATTTGCACGAAATTTGGCACAGCGTACTACATTAGGCCTAGAATGATGTGCGCTAAGTTTCTTGAAAATCGGTTCAGATTTAGATATATATATATATATATATATATATTCGTCCGATTTAAGATAAATGTTGCACCAAAGTTCCCATATATCCTTCGATTTGCACGAAATTTGGCATAGCGTACTGAATGTAGTCCAGACTGATGTGTGCCAAGTTTAGTGAAATCGGTCCAGATTTAGATATAGCTCCCATATATATTTTCGTCCGATTTTATGTAAATGGTGTACCAAAGTCCCTATATATCTTTAGATTGGCACGAAATATGTGCATAGCGTACTGAATTGAGCCTAGAGTGATGTCTGCCAAATTTCGTGAAAATCGGTCCAGATTTAGATATAGCTCCCATATATATTATCGTCCGCTATATCCCTATATATCTTTCGATTTGCACCAAATTTGGCATAGCGTACTGAATTGAGCCTAGAGTGATGTCTGCCATGATTCGCGAAAATCGGTCCAGATTTAGATATAACTCCCATATATATTTTCGTACGATGTTTGTCAGATTGTCATGAAATTTTGCACAACGTACAACATTTAGCATATAATAATGTAGTAGCCCAACGGATGTTCTATTGATATTTGTTTGAAGTCCCATTGTAACAAACGAATGACATGTTTATGGATTGATCTAAGTCCATTCACATTTAGATAAGTATCACATATTTTAGTTCATCCAAGTTCATGTTAATAGTCCTGTTTAATATACCTATTGTGGTGAAGGGTATCATATAGTCGGCCCCGTCCGACTTTACTCTTTTTCTTACTGGTTTTAAGAATGGCGATAAATTCTTTACCAAACGAATATTCGCCAAAGAATGGTTGCACACACATAACAAACGAGTGAGAGCACACAACAACGTCCAATCCAATCTCAAATTTTCCCCTAATAAAATATTACTACCACTCCAAGTTATATTGGTACCATCGCATTTTTAATATTTTGAGGTTTTAGGCACATTTTACTATTAAAGTTACTGTAATTTCGCATTACGGTGCTTTACAAGAAAAGTTAGTTATCAGAAACTTATCGCTTTAGTTTAAGGTTTAGACATGGGGGCTATGGGGGTAGTCTAGGTTCACAATTTTTACATCGATCGCATACAGAGACCCCTCCTAAGGTGTTTTCTCATGTCCCCAAGTTAACAATCTACAATGACATAGACCTAGATTACGGATGAGTTTAGATACGGTGGGCAAATACCCAACGTCCGCCTGATTGACATGTAATTTTGTACAGGTACTCCGATTCTTCTCAGTTTGTTCGTTTCACATGAAATCTTGTCAGTACATATATATC